>NC_062527.1:22640668-22808168 GCF_022655615.1 Tachysurus fulvidraco | reverse complement strand
AATAAAGTCTGATGTTTAGGAGCATTTCAGCTTCATGGTAAGTTACGATGCTGATGATCAGTAAATGATGGTGAGATTCAGCACATTACAGTGTAAACAACACACACATCTCTGCTGCATTCAGGCAGAATTTCATCTCACATTTAGGCCAATAAATAAATCAGAAGTTTATAGCTGCAGATATGAGACTGTACTCATTAGTGGAGAACACAGGATTAATAACATGTCCAGTGTTACAGAGAGAGTAAGATTAAGAAAAGCTCTATGTTTATACACCATAAGTGCAGTAAAATGGTCTGATGGGGTTTGTTCAAGCACCAAAACCACAATGACACATTTTTCATTTTCTGTTTCTGCTGCTGATGTTAAAACCACACACACAGCAGTGGAAACAGCACACAGGTGGATAAAAACACACACTGGGCAGTTTTTAACCTCAAAGCTTGTTAGCAGTTAGCAATTGTAGTAGTTTGTAGTTGTTCACAATAAATCTATATATAAATGTAACACAAGAATAAATTTGACTACTTTTTAATCATTAAACTTTATGTATCTGTCAGTGTGATGTATGTTGATGAGTTTCCTGTTGTTAATATCTGATTATAGATGTTTTAGTCATTAGTCTGTGTAATGAACAGTCAGATGATGAACAGAAGATGATTTTTATTTTACAGAAAGGCAGGTGGAGAATTACACCAGTGTAAAATGGACCCAAACGCAATGGGAAACAGGTGTGTGGAAACGGGAGGAGCAGACAAGGGCGGGGCAGACATGTGACGAAGAACATAAACACATGCACAATTCCGGGCTGAGTCCTGACAACCAGCTGGTTATGTGCATGTACTCTGCATGTTTTATTGCTTTCTTTTTTTCTTCCTCTTTTCTCTCTCCCAAGATTAAATTCTGCAATGGTTTCTTTATAAGCATGACAAAATATCACATTTACATTTACCAAAGCTAATAATATAGCAGATATTATTATTATTATTATTATTATTATTATTATTATTATTATTATTATTATCATCGTACCTCCCTAAAAGTGCTGCACCCCAAATATTTGATTCCTCTCTCTCTCTCTCTCTCTCTCTCTCTCTCTCTCTCTCTCTCTCTCTCTCTCTCTCTCTCTCTCTCTCTCTCTCTCTCTCTCTCTGTCTCCAGGAGGGTGAAGAGCTGGTGCCACCTCTCTGATTGGCTTTGTATTAGCATCAGTTATGCTGAATGTATACTTATGATGTGGTCACTCACTTTCCCTGACCTGGTGGCGTGTCTGTGTGTGTGTGTGTGTGTGTGTGTGTGTGTGTGTGTGTGTGTGTGTGTGTGTGTGTGTGTGTGTGTGTGTGTGTGTGTGTGTGTGTGTGTGTGTGTGTGTGTGTGTGTGTGTGTTAGTGTGTGTGTGTTAGTGTGTGTATGTGTGTGTGTACTGTGCCGCTAGTGTGGACCTCTCTTTGTGCTCCAGTTTGATTCAGTGGTAGCTGCTCTTGTGTAGCAGTGAAATGTTCTAGTCAGATTGTTAGTCTGTTATTTTTTAATAAAAAAGGATTTGTTTAGTTTCTGTAAAGCAAACATCTAGATAATTCTACGTAAAACTATATATGCAAATAACACAGAGAGATTATAATTAATTTGAGACTCATACATATATTATATACATGTTTCAGCCAGGTACCATTTTACTGATTGGTTCTACAAACACTCCACATGGACCACACGTCCCCATCTAATTAGATTTTATTAAACTGACTAACACCTACCTAGGGAGGATCACCTGCTTAGATCTGCTACAGAGACTTCCTAAAAACAGTTTCAGTGGAATTTAAAATACATAGAGTTTGTAAATGAGGACATTTAAAGATGAACATTTTTGTTGATGTCATATATAAATGGTGTGGTTTTGCCTTATCTGTCTTTATAGAAAATGGCTTCAATGCAGCTTGGTACTTGACTTTAACATATCAGTGCAGTTACTAAGTGTAAAGTCCATATCATATGATTTTATTTTAATTTCATTCTTATCAAACCAGTCAGTTAGACCTCATGAGACAGAAATGTTTCATACTCTTAGTATTGCTTTGCAGTTAAACTTCACTAAGTAGTTTGGAGCCAATCCATACTAGCACACTAGAGTACCAGAGCCACTGGTGCCCCTCACCCTAGGGGGCAAGTGTTCAGGCCTTAATAATTAATGTGGCTTTTGCCTCAGATACACACACCAACTTGTTGAGAACATGAAGTATGACTCATAAACCTGATATTTTTTCCTGTTCATCAACACCTGTGGTTTTAGCACTAATAAACTCAGTGAACATGCTTGTTGACCACAGTTTCCAAGCGTATTGCTAAAGACTTTACCTTGGTTATAAATTGAGATATCACTTTACACAGTTGTGACTGAAGCCCCTGTAGGACAGCAAACACCTACACTAACAAGTATACAACAATCCTTCTCAAGCTCAAGTGCCAAAATAAATATAAAAGGTTGACAGATATAGGGGATGTCCTGACCTTTGTATACCTTTGTATTTTCATAGTTAATACACAGTAAAGCAGAATATGCTAAAGCTTAAATAACTCTATAAGAAAAACAGCTGATATCACAGATATCATTAAATGATCTTTCTTATTTATTTAATTATTTATTTGGTTGTGCCTCAAAATAACAGATACATATGATGTGAAAAGCAGCTTTACAAATATATTTCGAATAAAAGTTTAAAAGACACAGTTAAAAATTAGATGATCCAGAAGAGGCCTGGGTTCAGGATTTTAAATGCTTGGGGTTAACTGTCCAGTGAGACGAGAGGTGTGGAAGAGAGGTGAAGAGGTGAGTGCAGGTGGGTTGGAGCTGGTGTTGTGTGTGTGACAGAAAAGTACCAGAGCATATTACAGTATATTACCTTCACTAATTTACACATCTCTAGAATATTACTCTTACTAACCTGTGACTGACAAAGGCATAAATCATTAGCTCCAATATGTAAAAATTCCTTTGAGAACCTCTGTGTGCCTTAAGTCCCTAAGATTACCTGCTATGTCTGGTGTTCTGGCCTCCCGTATACACCTGACCAGTGCTGTTGGAGCCTCTACAGGCCTTGTTCATTTCACATGCCTTAAGAAAGAGTCATCCTATAATCAGAGCACTTTCCTATTTCTCAGCAGGTGATTCACTGAGAAGCACAAACCTGTGTGACACATGATATGAGTGGTGCTCCTGTGGGAAAGCCTTAGTGTTAGCTTTCACCCGTCACTGGCATCATCACCCATCTGGCCATTTGTGAGGGCTCTAATCCAAGGGATGGGAGATAACTAATTAATAAACCTAAAAACATGATAAATAAAAACTAAATAAAAAGGAATCCAGTCTTTCCCCTATAGACACTTCAACAAACTAGACAAGCTGTGTGCCCAGAGTGAAACATAAGGTGGATCAATAATGATTTGTGCTGCAATATCATGGCAATCCGTAGGCCTACTACTTGTGCAAGATGGACACGTCTGTCAGCGTTACTCAAAACATTTGTTTTAGTAACTAGATTAGCATAAAACTCAATCATCAACCTTTGATCTGAAGCTAGGACTTTAAACATTAAACATTAGATCTCTTATATCTAATAGCACTTATTGTTCATTTAATTATTACTGATCAGGATTTTAGTGTTCTGTGTTTAACAGAAACATGGATTAATCCAAACAAGAAGCATTAAATGAAGTTTGTCTGGCTGGTTATAGTTTTATATATATACATATATATATATATATATATATATATATATATATATATATATATATATATATATATATATATATATATATATATCAGCGAAGCCTAACGGTCAGGGGAGGAGGTGTTGCTGTTATTCATAATGGTAATCTAGGTGTTGCACAATAATCTAGACATTGATCTAAACATTGTGGAAGTGCTGCTTGCTCTCGGGGCTCAGTTTTGGGTCATCTGTGGCATGACACACATTACAGTAACTAGTGTATTTAGTGGTGGGTAGATTTTAAAACAAACCCTAAATAGATCTATTAGGTTTGAATTAACACATATAGTGACATATATTTTAAATAAATAAATTAAGTTTTATTGTTTGGTAGCTAAGTGGTGTGTCAACACCTAACACTAGAGAGTCCACCTAAACATTCCTTTACAAAATCCTCTCTACATCTGATACACAGTAGATAAATAAATCATGAAACAGGTAATAGTGAGATGTTTTTCGACTTTCACTGCATGAATAAAAATATATACTCTATAATTGTAGAATTTTGTTAGGCGAATTTTATTTTTATTTTTTTTCCATTTTCTCTTACACTAACCTGGTAATATTTATACTTGTTTTAACAACAAACACACCTTTACCTTTATTTTGGTAACATAATTATTCAATTACACCTTGTAATTCATCTCTTTAGAGAGATAAACTCATTTTAAATTGAGATTATCATTTTCAAGCAAGAGGCTCAAAAATACGCTTATGGTGGAAGGGGTATAAAACCCAACCTTGACCAACTATAGGCCAATCTGAAACTCCCCTTTATCTCCAAGATCTTTTATAATTTTGTAGCTCAGCAGTTATGCTCAGACCTACATATAATAAATATTCATGAAATGTGTCAGGATTTAGGCCTCATCATAGCACAGACACAGAATTGGTTAATGTGGTAAATGACCTGTTACTGGCCTCTAATCAGGGTTGTGTCTCCTTCCTGGTGTGGTCTTGAACTTAGTGCAGCTTCTGACACCATTGATCATACTATTCTACTCGATATGCTAGAAAATGTTTTTGGAGTTATGGGAACAGCCCTCCATCTGATTTAAACCATCTGATTTGACCTCTGTGACCTACACAATTGTCTCCTGATGGCCCAGATAACAACAAGCATGAGGATTACAATAAGCAGAGAACCTCCTACAAGCTGATTACAACATTACAGAAGCTGAGTGCTAAATAACTAATGCTGTCTGATCAATGTTTACCTGTTCCTCTATTTTTAAAGTACATTACTGACTTTTGATGAAAATAAAATGTGAAGGAACTAATATGAATGTTATTATATGTTTGTGGTGTAAACTACAGTGATGCAGGAGTGGAACACATGTACAGTGTGATTCTGCTGCCACCTGCTGGATGGAGTGAATTTGAGGGATTTCAGAAAAGGACATCTTGTCACTTTAGAGAGATCATTCTATGTAATGCATCCAGATAAGACACATGTAAAGACATTAGAAGTGAAACGTGAGATATTTCAACCCCTTAGACATTGAGACTTGTATGACGGATGATCTTCATAAACACTTTGATCTCCAGTGTCACCATTTCACAGTCAGATATAAAGCTGTAATGTACATGTTTGTCACCTGACTGTTATTGAGTCTGTTCTCTTACAGGACAATGATGGTGATGAGCCAAGATGTTTTTATGAGTCCAATCAGGGTCTGTGGCCTAATCATCAGACATTTCTTTGTAGACTCATACATGCTAATGAGTATCTAAACAATATTTAGATAAAGATTCATTCATTAGTTCATTCCCTACCACTTATCCGAACTTCTCGGGTCACGGGGAGCCTGTGCCTATCTCAATCGTCATCGGGCATTGAGGCAGGATACACCCTGGACGGAGTGCCAACCCATCACAGGGCACACACACACACTCACACACTCACACACTCACACACTACGGACAATTTTCCAGAGATGCCAATCAACCTACCATGCATGTCTTTGGACCGGGGGAAGAAACCGGAGTACCCGGAGGAAACCCCCGAAGGCACGGGGAGAACATGCAAACTCCACACACACAAGGCGGAGGCGGGAATCAAACCCAGCCCCTCGAGGTGTGAGGCGAACGTGCTAACCACTAAGCCACCGTGTCCCCCCTTACATAAAGATTAATATAAATAATTGATAAGTGCTTAAAGTTTAAAAATGAATAACAAAATGAGCAAAAACAATGCTTCTGAGTGGCTGAAAGAAAAATGTGGAGCAGACACGAAAGATGCTTCCTATTGCAATACATTAGATCGAAAGTCCGTGCTTTGTGAAACGTAAAAAACGGAAACGTGTCTCTACGAACACGAATCAATAGATTACATTTTGTGACCTATGTCAAGAACTGCCGTTGCTTTTAGTCTACACAAAGATCATGGCTTCTCCTAAAAATGATTAAAATGTGGAATCAAATATTTTTCAACATTTTAAATACACACATTTCTAATATATATCCATCAAACTGTTTACATGCTGCTTCACATTTCAGTCGTTTGCTGTTTAGCACAATTCTATACATTATCTCAGGGACCTGCTGCTATGACACTGTGTTCATTCTAGTATTACTGTACGCAATATTGTGTGAACATACAGCATTTACATTGGTCTCCGCTGTTTCTGTATAATGTCTTGTAATTTTTTGTGTGCAATGTCTTTTGGACATTCTGTTTTGTTTGTCTTTTGTCTCACACTGTGTACACCTGTATGTGTACAACATTCTGCAGGTGATTCAGGAAGGAATTTTGTCTTGCCAATGTTACAGTGACCTGATCCTCACCCACAGACCCACATGGCCCTGTCTCTCCTCTCCTGTTTAAAATACGATTCTCACTTTTCATGTATAATGTCTGTACATGTGTGTTATCTGCATGCAGTATATAGAATGATCTCTCTAAAGTGACAAGATGTCCTTTTCTGAAGTCCTTCAAATTCACTCCATCCAGCAGGTGGCAGCAGAATCACACTGTACATGTGTTACACTCCTGCATCACTGTAGAAAAATTCCTATTAGTTTAAAATAAATCACGTGCGGAATTCAGTTGTAGAAAAAAAATCACGAGTAGATTAGTAGAAGTAGTTTGCCCCATTTTATTTCCATCAAAAGCAGACATTAGACAGCATTAATTATTTAGTACACAGTGTCTGTAATGTAATCAGCTTGTAGGAAGTTTATTGTGTATTGTGTTTATTGTGATCCTCATGCTTATCCTTATCTGGGCCATCAGGAGACACTTGTGTAAGTCACAGAGGTCAAATCAGATGCTTCCAGCTCAGCTTCCTGCAGAGTGAAATGTAGGTTAAAATGAGCTTTTACTTTGCTTTAATGATGACATGATTTCATGACTTTAAGCTACATTTCATCACGTAGGTTTTTGGTACCTTATTGTTTGAGTCCCAGGTAGAAAAACCCTCTGAAAAAAGAAACAAAAAACACATTTCAGAACACAGTTTTTCACAATACCTAAAGTGCACAATACCTTTTGTTACACACAGTCATTGTACACGAGTGTATACAGGCTGCTGTATGACTTGCCACAAGATAGTATAATAAAAGGAACATGTGTGTGACATGCGTGGTCTTTAAGATGAAAGTTCTCACCCTGTAGCTTGGAACAGTACAGAGAGGAACAGATGACAGTTACAGAGACAGAAACTGCACACACACATGATAGGATTATAGTAATAAGTCCACAGTGTGCAGGAAGTGCAGATTCTTGTGTGTCTGACTGATCAGTCTTATGATCATCTGAAACACAGAGAGAAACACAGATATCTGAAACTCAGAAACACCATAAAGTCAGCTCAAAAAGGAAAGTGTATCATGGTTGCTGTCTGTGCTGTAAAAAAAAAAGTGTATATTTAACGGTAAAATACAGAAATGCTACAGTACAAATCTGTAAGTCACAAAATAGGCAATAACTGTAGAATTTATGGTAAAAACCAGTGAAACAGAAAAACATTAACATTTTGTCTTCTTAAATGCTTATCAGTCTTTATTAAAAATTCTTGGGACCACATTGATATCTTTGTTTTTAATGGATTATAATTATTGATTTAGGTTTTTATGAGTACAAGTCAAGCTTTTATTGTCATTTCAACCATATGTAGCTGTTACAGTACACAGTGAAACCTTGAGGTTTTACTGGTATAAACTATTTATAACAAAATAAACATGTAAATTAAACTGCTATAAACTGTAAAATATACAGCACATAACCAAAAACATTGCCAATGTATTTTTAAGGGTAAAGTTCTGGCAACCACAGCTGCCAGTTTTTTACAGTAAAATGATTGTTTATTTTTTTACAATGTTGTATGTCTGTGTTTTATGCTCTTTTCTAAATACAGTACATGTTAACATTAACCACACAAATAAGATTGTCACAAATATACTGTGCAAAATATTTCTCTCAATAATGAACGTTTTTTCCACTGAGGGAAACTAATGCTACAGAATTAATAAAGACGTTCTGTATATTCTGAACTTCCAACTTTGTGACAACAGTTTGTTGGTCAGGGGTGCTCATAATTTTGGCCGAATAGAGTATTTGGTAAGTGAGTTGCATCCATGCTGCTCTAACATCACAAGTGATTCATCATTTTCAACTCAGCAAATATCCTAAACTCATAGATCTTATATACCTGAAACCCCAAATCTAAAAGGATAGAAACTATAAAAAAATGACCAAATTAAAAACAATAAAATGTTTGTTTGAGTAAATCAGTAAAATTTACATTACAGTGGTCGGTCATCTGTTTACACCTACATGCTGTTTTATGTCTATTAAAATAAACAGGGACCTACAATAAAATAAATAAAGTATTACTAACCTGTAAAACTCAGTCTGATGGGTTTCCCAAACTGAATGTGTGTCTTATCCTTTTTACATTCACAGTAATAAAATCCCAGGTCTGTCTGTCTAATGTCAGTAATCACCAAACTGCATCTTTCTGTTATATCATAATGACTCTCGTTCACATTATAAGTAGGAATAAACTTTTTATCCAGCTTCCCCTGTTCAGCAGATATCAGCCGCTTCACCTCCTCAGATCCCAGTTGATACCACAGTATCTGAGTATAGTTAGTTTTAATAGATATGTTACAGTGCAGGGTGATAATCTCTCCAGGATCGACAGATACGGTGTCTATTTGAACGATCTCAAGGAGACATGGTGTAAAGAACACTGAAAGAACAACACGTAAACAGATTCATGATCACTCATCTAGCTTGAACACTACTTACTCTCACAGCTCGTGATTAGTAAATCATTTATAGTTTGCTATAAATTAATTTGTTAACTCACCAAACAACATCTGTAGAATTAACATAGACAGAAATTTGTTCATTTCTCACACACTTTCTCCAGCGTACTGAGAACAAGTGCTGCTCTTTACACACATCTAGTGTGAAGAAAAAAGATCAAGTCTGTCAGCAACATCCTGTTCTGTTTTTTCTCTGTCATTCCCTCTTAGTTCTTACAATATACACAGATCCAGACACACTTAACAGTTCATCAGTTTTCTTTACATGTAAAGAAAGGTTTTTAGAAGATGCCTTTATTATTGTCACATATAAATTACAGCTCAGTAAAATTCCTTCCTCACACATCTCAACTTTAGAAGCTGGAGTCAGCCATCATACAGAACCCCTAGTTAAGGGCTTTGCTTAAAGTCCAAGTGGCAGCAATCATGACCAATCAAAAAAAAAAAAAAAAAAAATGTCATATTTACATATACATATGTCCTGTGTCCATATTCAGACATTATTGTACCATAACATTGTACTGTTTTTTATATATATATATTTATTTCTTTATTTTGTATCTAATTTGTCTCTTATTTTTATTCCTTTAATTTGTTTTTATTTTTATTCTCTATTTTTATATCAAGGACAGCCATAAAAAGCATTTCAGTAAATTGTGTACTGTGTACGATTGTGTGATGATAAAATGTGAATTTGAATTAGAACCCTAACCCTAACACATGATGTAAAGGACTGTGGTCAGTTATATAAAACCAGACCTGATACATGCTGTAGAATTGAAGCCATCAGACAATAAATCATCAGACAATGGTTTTTAGTGTAAATAAATGTAGTTAAGCTGAAATCAGTGACAGTTGAATTTGTTGAGTTTGTTTGGTTATTACACCAACAACAGATGCAGAAAAAAATCTTCTTCTCCTCTTTTACTTCAGAGCTTGATCCGCAAAAACAGCTCTTTTTTTAAGAAGCGGAGAAACATCATGATTAGATTTCACTCTTTGTGTATTAACACAGTGATGTGTGTTAGTTTTATATACAGCATTAATCTCTACACTGATCATTCACATCTTGCTCTGTCAGCTATTTATAGTTTAATTATTTAAAAATATAATCTAATTTGTTTACATTTCATCATTTATGTGTTTTTTTCATAAACGCTGTGATCTAGCTGTGAAAAGCTGTGAGTTAAATTAGTTTAGCT
This sequence comes from Tachysurus fulvidraco, assembly GCF_022655615.1. Lineage (NCBI taxonomy): Eukaryota > Metazoa > Chordata > Actinopteri > Siluriformes > Bagridae > Tachysurus > Tachysurus fulvidraco. The sequence continues at coordinate 22,797,928 of NC_062527.1, read as the reverse complement.
AATAATTACCATGTACTAATATTAGTAACAGCTACTAAGACCTTTGAGGTTAAAGACTGTGTTTTTATCAAGCAATGTGTCATTTCCTCTGCAGTGTGTGTTTTTTTGTGGTTGATTAAAATATTAAAGATGAACACAGTAAAATAACTCTAACGAATACAGTGTTTGTCTGGTCCTTTTACTGTTAGCTGGGCTTTTAAATCTTTGTGTTTTTGTTTGGTTCATCCTTTGTCTCTGCCCCTGTTTTGTCACTGCATATTTTCCTTGTGTGTCATGATTCATTTCACCTGTTTGTGTATTTTGTATTTTACTTAATTTATGTATGTATTTTAACCCTTGTGTGTTGTGTCCAGTGTGATGTATCCTCTCAGTTCAGTTTTGTCCATGACATTATTAAGCTGCTTGTTTTTTTGTTTTTTTTTTGGCCTGGACCTCATTACAGTTTTTGAACTTTGTTTAACCACAGCCTGTTTTTGACCTGTCTTTGTCTTTGCCTCTTAAATGTGTCTACCTGGAATAAATATAAACTGTTCCAGAATATTTTGCCTAAACCTGGGGAAGGGGGCGGCAGCCTGTATTATTAATGTGATCCAGTTAAATTATCCAGTTCCCATCTCTGTCTTACCCAGTTTGCAGGTTCTCCCTGTGTCTTGGGGTTAGGGTTAAGTGTACTTTTTTACACAGTATTTTCATCCTTCATCTATTCATTCCAGCAGGAAATGAAACTTATAGGAATGTAGATTAAAGTAACTAATAAACTAATGGGTTGTAAGAATAAATCTGAGAATATAAAATGAGATTTAAACACCAGAACAGAACAGGAGACAGGATGTAGAGTCTCGTGGCTGAAGAAGTTAAACTAGAAAACAGCAGAAACAGACTTTATATTGCACTAAGTGTCTGTTCACATGTACAGTGGAGGATGTGTGTTAGACATGGCAGAGTTCCTGAGTGGGTTTAATCTACAGCCGATGATTGATGAGTTCACATGACTGCAGTGAAACATAAATGAACCTGATATAACTGTAGAGTGATGTTTTGTGTAAATACTGTAATTATAATAGAATTATTATATAACTGTAGAGTTGTATGTAGTACAGAACCGCCTACATGTCACATGACTGCCATAAAACATAAATGAACCTCTGTGATTAAAGAAAGTCTTTATTCTCAATCTGGCTTCAAAACTACTTTAGTTTATTTATCTTGTTGATCAGTGTTATGTGTTTAAGCTTAGTGTTGTAATTACACTGTAAATATGTTGTTCAATGTCACAAGAACACAACACAGTCTATAAAATGAGATCCACTTGAGGCTAGATGTGACTGAGTAAGCAACTAACTACGGTTTAAAGCAGCAACAGATTCTAGTTGAGTTCAGCTGGGAATTTTACTGAAACCTGGCAACCCTGTCCATATATTTAGAGTGATTGTCATTTAAATGTAAATTTAACAAGAATTTTTTTTTTTACCTTATGTTTCTTGTTAATGTTTCCTGTATTTAAATGTCTCGGTCTCTAAAAACTCTTTAAAACTTGACATTAAAGCTTTATTCAGTCACACACAAACATGGTCACCTTACACACACCTAGTCTGAAAGAAAACACTAAACCTCCACCTACTGTTCAAATGCTGTAATCTTATTTATTTAGTATGAAACATTATCAGTTACCAATCCTGTATGAAGCCACAATAATAAGGTTATATAAGTGTTTATAATAAATAAGAAGTGTTTAAGGGTTAAAATGAGAAATGTGACCAGTGTGAAAGAACACAGTAAATATATGTGGAACACAATACAGTAAACAGAACAGTGCAGTTCATGTCAAAGTTTCCACAATAAACAATAACGTTCATCTGAATCTCCCTAATTGTGTTGGTGGGATATGTCGCTTCACTTCCTAGTTTCTCATGGAGGACGCTGCCCCACTTCCTGTTGGGGGGGCGTTTTAGTATGTTTTTGCCCTAGTGATATTTTTTGTTTAAATTTTACCCGTGGTGGAGGACTTTTCCCGCCCTTTCCCCTTTCTGGTTTTCTGGACCTGGGTCTGGCCGCGGTGTGTAGGAGTTGTACTCGGCCCTTCAGCTCGGCTGTGGACGTCACTCAGCCCTCTCTGGCTGTGCCGCCATGTGCCTTACTTCCCCCACCTGCCTCGTCGTGTGCCTTGCCCCAACCACCATCACCACCCCGCCGCCCCCCACCTGCCTTACCGTGTGCCTTGCTCTGCCCTCTTGGATCTCCCCGGGATCATAGCCCCATCGGATATGGGTTGATACTAGACTGGCGCGTTCAGAGCCACGCCTTGAGGGGGGCTACTGTCAGGATCCAGCCCGGACTTTGGCCACGTGCTTCTGTTTATGTTCTGTGTCACGTGTCTGCCCCGCCCCTTGTCTCTTCCTCCCTGCCTCTGCACACCTGTTCCTCATGTGTTAATTGTTATGTCTATTTAGCCAGACAGCATCCCCCACAGGGAAAAGTAGGAAAAAGATCATCCCCTACAGGAAAGGACTAAAAGGAGGGAAATTTAGTGGAAATTTTAAATATCATGAGTGTTATATGTGCTTTCATGGTAAATTGTGTGTGTCAGACTAGGGAGAGAGAGAACAGGAGGGCATGTCCTTACCATAAACATTCTTACCACAAACATTCCTGCCATAAACATTCCGTGTGTTAAAAGGATGGGAACTTAAGGGAGTGTTGGTGCATGTGTTTGAGAAGATCTGACCTTACTGAGGTGACCCAGAGGTCACATAAACACAAGCACACACCTAGGGTATAAAAGAGAGAGCTGAATCACTAATCTTTGCCTCTTCACTGTGTAGACTTGGCACTCTACACTGTATGGAAGACGCCTTTTGCTGCAGCAAAATAAAATACCATCTTTACTTCTTTGCTTTTACTACCAACTCTGAAACTGTGTTTTTCATATGCAGATCAAAACAGCAACCACAGTTCACATAGAGTTCACATAAGCACATGCAGTCCGTGACATCCCTTGAGGGCAAGGATCGTGGCAGTGTCCCTCACAGGGAAAAGTAGGAAGAAGATTGTCATCCTCCACAGGAACAGGAGTGAAGCAAGGTTACAGATCACATGAACAAAAACCTATAAGGCTTGACTTCATCCTCTGAGGACAAAAAGTAAGCCAGTGTACCCAAACAGTAAGTGGAGCGGTGTTCCATATTGAAGCCAATGCATGGCAATGAAGAAAAAAATTCTAGGTGAAAAGCAAATGTCATGTGATGCTCTCCTGCTGGATCTGTACATGGCGGAATCCTTCCATCAGAAATGGGATGATTTCACAGATAAAACTAGACCCAAAAGCAGGGAAAGCTAACAGACCTGATTTATTAACACAAAATAACACCCAACTAGAAAACACTGAACTGAGACCATGGACACGAGGACAATACCATGACAAGGAAATAAGGCCATTTGCTCTCTGTTGAGTGAATAAGAATAAATCTTGGTCAAACACCCAGAAAAAACAGATTAATGAATTGGTCATATGATTTGTATTTTAAATGAAAACAAAATATTTTTACTGCACTCCCAGATGTAAATACAAGTGTTCAACCTAAAACAAATCACCACAATACTCCAGTTCTCATAAAAGACTGAAAGCCATGAAAAGTTTTAAATCCCAACTGTACCTGCAGCTACATCTATGTTTTTTTATTTACCATTGAATTATTTATTTCTCACTTTGTCTGTTTAATGTCCTTTACATATAAACTGTTTGGCTAATTATTTAATTATTTATGTGTTATGTGTGAATTACAGTAAAATTGAAGGAACAACCTGCTTCTTTAGAAATAATATTTTAACTTAAACATTAGTGATGTTTATTTATGAGTATAACAACGGAACATGAAATGTTGAACAGGCCTAGATGATCTCACATATTGGTTGAAGATGAAGAAGAGAAAGGTGACTTTAAATGGGGTTTCGGTACTTAGGCCGGATACAGAGATGTCACACATGTCTGCATGAAAGGATATCTTTATTTAGATCTATGTAGGCGATGTGGAAAAAGTGATCTCATAGTGAGTCATACTTCATCCTGTTGTGAGTGTGAGGGGATCTGAGTCCACATTATTGTAAGGCCATTAATGACCATTGGCTCCACTTGTCCATTTAGAATGGAAGTGTAACTACATTTAATGAAACATTTAGTTTTGTTCTTTTGTAATGTTGTGCTTCTACTATTTTGAAATAGTATGTATATTCTATAGACTAGAATTCTAAAACCAGGATGTTGAGATAAGCTGGTTGATTGAGTAAAAGAGAAGTTAAGCTCCTCACATCTGTCTTGTTTGTTTCTTTTGTTTGATGTTAGTCGGTTGCTAATGTGCCTTTCCTGAGTGTTTATCTGCTTTGCCCTTTAGTCTCGGTTTTTTGAGAACTATCTGTGAGTCTTCAATGCTAACGGAGATACCTGGCCGGATGAGAGATGGAGAGCTGTACTGCTTCACTGACTTGGTACAGAGGGACAGCAGATTTTCTACTCCTTGCCAAATACGGGTACAACATACAAATCGGCAGAGTATGTGCTTACTTCATCCTGAAAGCTAACATTGTAAGCACTGCCAAGCTTAAAGGAAAATGTTCCTTGGTGATGAAGAACATCAGATTTAATAATACAGAATTCTACAGCAGTTCCATGATGAATGACACACAGAATGACACAGAGGTCTTGGTCCAGAAGGTTAAACTGTCAGTTGTTGGTAAGTGGATTAATCTCAGACGATACTGAGTACGACACACAGTACACAAAGTTTAAAATGTCTGGAAAGTTACTGAGTGACTTGAGCAGCATGTTTCCTGTAGATGTCAGTGTTTTTCAGTCCTGGTTGAGAGAGAACTACACAGTTTAATGTTCCCACAGATCATTCTAAAGCTTTTCATGGCTGTGTTAGACTGAGTGAGGAGAACACACACCTCCTGTCCTGTATTTCACTACTGTTTCAGCACACACTCAGTCACTTCCTCTCAATAATCAACACTTAATCCTCATCTAAGAGCCTTGTGATCTGATAAAGTACTGAAATGGTTCTTAACCAATAACTCTGATCTGACATGATCTGGAAAAAGCAGTACATTAGGATGGAAAAAGGAACCTGGTTAGATTTTAATGACATGACAAGGGGGTGTGTCTAAAGTACAGGGCTTTTCGTAATCTGGTGTGAGCACCAATTCAAAACATCTCTTATTGTTCCTGGATAAACTTTAATAAAACACTTCATATTATTATAGCAGCACAACACTGATTATTATTTAAGGATCAGTGATGACATCATCTGCATGTATGGCTGAAAAACACTGAACAATATCAGTAAATGTAGTCTGATGTTTGATAGATTTTCTTTGAGGACACGTTTTCCTCAGCGCTGTACTGACATCTCTGTGTGGTTTAATGTGTGTTTTAAACCACAGTGTTAATGAGAGAGAATCTTCATCAGAGGATTCAGACTCACATGAGACTGGATGGAACAACTGGATTATTATATGGGGGGGCACGGTGGCTTAGTGGGTAGCACGTTCGCCTCACACCTCCAGGGTCGGGGTTCAATTCCCGCCTTCCTCCGGGTACTCCGGTTTCCTCCCTCAGTCCAAAGACATGCATGGTAGGTTGATTGGCATCTCTGGGAAAAATTGTCCGTAGTGAGTGAATGAGTGTGTGTGCCCTGCGATGGGTTGGCACTCTGTCCAGGGTGTATCCTGCCTTGATGCCTGATGACGCCTGAGATAGGCACAGGCTCCCTGTGACCCGAGGTAGTTCGGATAAAGCGGTAGAAAATGAGTGAGTGAGATTATTATATGTGTTGTGATCCTAATCATCATCATCATCTGTGTGTCTGTGTACGACAGCAGGGTGAAAGGTAAAACTGGTTAAAATTGTAAAGTCTGAAAGAATCAGAGAGAATTTTTGTGGTAATTGTGTTTATGTGTCTAAATTTATAATATTATAATTTTTCAATATTTCTGTTTTTGAAAACGGAAAATCATCATCTATCATCAGGTCTCAGATGTGCCACTTACTCCACTGAACAGGTACGAAAACATTCAAATAAAAATGAATGAATAAAATTTAACCACTTTTTTTTTTTCAAAAACATAATTGGATTTTGGTTGTAGTTTAGGTGGGGAGTTTACAGAAACATGGCAACCCTCCCTGCCTACTTTGGGTCACTGTCATTTTAAAGGTACATTAGACAAGATCAGAAACTTTGGTGAGAAGAAGCCTCAAAGTTTTTCTTTAACTTTATATTTCTGGACATTCTGTGGTACTTTATTTTCTGTGTTATTTTTATTTCCTTTTCATGGAGCAGTTTTTTGAGCACAGAGAATGATCTTGATGTGCAGGTGAAAGTTCAGACTGAGATGGAGGGTTGGGGCTCTGTGGGATTTCTATGAATGACGGAGACGAGGTTCAAACACAAACAAACCTGTTTCAGTCACATAATACACTCGTGTTGAGGTCATGACTTACATCAGTATTATTTATTCACTATTTTCCAGGTTCTATGTGTTAGGAACAAAGAGAAAATACTGGACTTTTACATTAAAGTAAAAACATTGTCCTGTTTTTTTCAGTCACCATCACACACAAGAGTTCTGACTCTTACACTAATATTATTTATTTATAGGATTTATTATCAGTTATTAATCTAATATGAAGCCACAATAATAAGCCAAGTGATTAAGGGGATTAAATTAGTAATGTGACAAGAAAAGTGTGAAATATTGTAATAAATGTAAGTGAACAGAATTCAGTAAACAGAACAGTGCAGTTAATGTCAAAGTTTAGACAATAAACAGGAAAAAAAACTGTTCAGTGTTTCTTCATCATCTGAATCTGAATCTCTCTACAGAATGGAAACGGACATCATCACAGTGTTCAGTACAACACAACGTCCAACAGTGTGACATACACAACAGTCAACACACAAACACAGAGTTAATGACCAACACAAGGTGGCACCAATTATTTATTTCTTTTCTTTTCTTTTTTTATATCTCTTTTCTTTAGAGATGAACTTTGGCATTTTTTACATGATATAAAGATTTTTTTTTTCACCACCTTCTCCTCTCCTCTCCTCTCTCAGATGGTCTGCTCTGATCTCATCATGGATTTCAGATCATCTTAAACTTCATCCCTGAGCCACTGAGCTGATGTTCATCTCTGGAGCTTCATCACCATGTCAGGATCTTCTGATTTACTGCAGAACTCTCAGATCACACATCATGGACCATCAGTTACTCTTCTATCTAACCTGACTTAGTCATTCACTACACAGAGACAAATGTAAATGAAGATCCTCAGCACATAATTACACCTGATAATAAAATGTATTTCTTTCTCAAACTGTGCCTTTATAGCTGGAAACACACAATTACATATTACTTCTGAACTTTGTTTAATATTATTTAAATAATCAAATTGTTTGTATATAATTAAAATACAGTTTACTTTAGACTAAAGACTAAAGAAATGTTTCTATCTGCAGTGTCTTTTCTTATTTGGCTTAATTCTGTATTAAGGTTTAATTATCACCTTAAATAAGTTTAAATAGGACCAGTGATGGTGTTTATCAAAGAGCAGAACATTAAACTACTGACAGAACAGACCACAGATTTAGAGAAACAAAGAGAAGAATTCAAATCTCAGCTTTACTCAGAGACAGAAGAACATTTCCTGTGATTCAAGATGAATTAAATGTCCTGCTGCCATCTGTTTAGTGTCATATTACAACAATGTCTGACTGCCAGAAGCTTTAAGTAGTGATTTCAGCACCTCAACAAGCCACAGGGGCACCCAATATTTTAGAATTGCACAAAAACATTAGTCACATACTGTATATGAAAGTGACGATCTCTTCTGATTAGTTCAGTAAAGTCTCCACTACACTCACTTCATCTCTAAAACCTGACTTAAGTTCATTGTCTTCTTCCTACAGTAAAATGTTTCACAGACAGTTGACTGAGTTGATTTAAGTTTTAAACCAACAGATGAACAGACAGTGTGTTGACTTCTTTACACCTCCAGCAGTCTCAGTTAAACACTTTAGGTGGTAAACATTCAGCATGTTCTCTGTGTTGAGCTCATATTTTAATTCTTCTGTTATCATAAGTTGTAGTTTTATTTGTGAAAAATGTTTAGTATATGTCTCTCTGATGGATAAGACTTTAACTTTAGAGCTGCGTATTCAGACACTAAAGAGGATTAGCGACAGTGAGAACAATGTAATGTCTGTAAGAGAACGTCTGGATGTGTTAGGTGGAGTTATTAAAACCCCGACTTTGACATTGTCTCAAAGCAGCAGAATAGTTACAGAAGTATAGATAGAGAAGAAAATTGTAAAGTTTAAAATTATTTACTATTTATCTCTAACATCTATCCCTAATGATGCCCCAAGGTTGTCCAGCAGCAGGATCTCATTGTCATGGCCTGGGTTCGATTCCTGGGCAGTGATCTAACCCAGCCACTGTACAGTTTACTCTCAGTGTCGGTCCTGAGCCCAGATAAATATAGGTGGGTTGCGTCAAGAAGGTTTCCGGTGTTAAACCTGTGCCAAACCTAATATGTGAACCATGTGGTCCACTGTGGTGACCCTGAACAGTGAACAGCCAAAAGATAAAATAAATAAACAAATTTTATTCCTAATGATCAAGTCTGAGGTGATGGTGATGAGAAAAACTCCCTAAGATGATATTAGGAAGAAACCTTAAAAGGAACCAAACTCAGAAGAGAACTTCATCCTCATTTAGGTGACACTGGACAGGAAATAATGTCAATGTAATTAATGTCATTTCTACAACAGTTTAGGGTCCAGTGGAAGGTGAAATGCTGCTCAGTTGGTTTCAGGTCTGTTGTCTGACCTGTCAGGTCTAAAACCTTCCACATTTTCCCCCTTGATGAAGTCGTGTGTTGAGTTTCTGTGTGTTTTGGATCATTGTCTGTCTGCATGATGAAGTTCCTCCCAATTAGTCTGCACAAATTCCTCTTTAATGATCACACAAATGTTCTTGTAGACTTGTAAATTCATTCTGCTGCTTCCATCATGAGCTCCATCATCACTAAAGATTAGCGTGAATGTTCCAGAAGCAGCCAGGAGGCACAAGCCATGACACCATGTGGAGATGATCTCCGATCACCACATTGACCAGATTAGCTCAGACTAATGAACAAGTAAAATAAAGAAAAAGGCAATTCTTTAGACCGGATGAGCACAGAGACGAAGTTTAAAATATTCTGTCAACCCCACAAACTACTGTGTGGACTAAAGACTTCTAATGTAACTAATGACTTGTTGAAATCCCAGAGTCAAAACCTTCTACCATCTTTCTATCTTGGAAAGTTTAGGCCATTTCCCCAGATACAATTACATCCTACTGTTAAATGTAACATTTCTCATTAAAACTCAACTTTAATATAAAGCATATATAAAATGGACATCTCTTATCCCTATCATTGTTATTTTGTTTTTTTTTGTTTTTTTTTTTGTTTTTACAAACATTTTTAAAAACATTGATGTTAGTGTTAGTTCATAAGCTACACAAAGCCTATTCAAGATTAACAGATGAGTCTAAACAATTCATCCTTATTGTCATGTTAAACCTTCCTTCATTAAACCAATGACAGAAATGTTGCTCAAAATAACTCACAATGTTACCTCATCTTTTACAATTACACAAATACATATATAAAAATGATCTAACCCACAACTACCACCCCCATGTTTCACAGTAGCTCATATGTTCATTTCCTGAAATAAAAGCAAAGCTACAATGGATAATGAAGGACAAAACAGTCAAACAGGTAGATTTTATATTTTATATCTATTTTGCTTTATTATCTTACAGTTAAGCTATTTTCGATAACAAATAAACAACCAAAAAAGTTTTTGTATAGCCTGTGTATCTCTCCACAGTTAAGTTATACTGAATGAATATAAATAAGATCATGGAGACCAAAGTAATAAACCTCTTTATACTTTAATACTTTATTAATATACTTTGTTTCTATCAGACTGGATCCCAACAAATGTAAAAATATGTATCTCAGGTGTTTCATGTCAAATTACATTAACAGTTATAACTTCAGATACCTGTCCTGATCTCAGGTGTTTCGTGTCAAATTACATTAATAGTGTTATAACTTCAGATACCTGTCCTGATCTCAGGTGTTTCATGTCAAATTACATCAACACCATGAACACCTCTTCCAAACCATTATATGAATGTTGTAAAAAAAGATATATAGTGTGCCTTTAAAATATAATAAATTATATATGTGAACAGTTTATATTTGTCTACATAACTAATTTGTACCATTTGAGCATAAAAGATTCAATCTTTTTTTTAATGCAGGGAAACAGGGTTTCTGCAGTTATTCAACAAATATATACAGTGCCCTTCATAAGTATTGGAACAGTAAAGACAAAATTGTTCTGTTACCTGTGGTGTCAAGACATATATTAATATGAGGCAGAAGTACAGAATGTCACATTTTATTATTGACTGTTTTAACACAAAATGCTTTACCAACTAAGTAGTACAGCACTTTCAGCACTTTTCATCAGAATTTCATCCCTCTGCCTAATGTGAGCATAAGTATTGGGACGAATTAAGTAAATGTAAAAACTAATATTTAATTGGAAATCCCTTGCAAGCAATCACAGGAGCGAGTTTGTGACCCATAGACATCACCAGACTCTTGGTTTCACACTTTTCCATAGCTTTAATACAGCCAATTTAACAGTTGCTTGTTTTATGTGATTTTACTGACAGTTATTTTAGAATTTTTTTTCATTTGTCTGTCATCAAGTGCTGTTGATCTTCTCGGCTGACCTGGTCGTTGTTGGTTGCTGAAGCTTGCCAGTGGTTTCTATCTTTTTCAGGACATTCCAAGTCAATGTCCAGATTTAAATCCTATTAAACAAGCATTTCACCAGTTGAAGAGGAGACTTAACGCAGAAACTCCGCAGACAAGCACAATTGAAAATAGCTGTATTAAAGGCCTGGCGAAGCATTTCAAAGTGTGAAACCAAGAGTCTGGTGATGTCTATGGGTCAAAGACTCACTCCTGTAAATGATTGCAAGGGATTCACAATAAAATATTAGCTTTTACTTTGTTAAACTGTTCAAATACTTATGCTCACATTAGGCAGGCGGTTGACACTTTTAAAAGTTGGTAAAACATTTTGTGTTGAAACAGTCAATAATAAAAATGTGACATTCTGTACTTCTTCCTCATATTAATATTTTAATCATATTTAAAAATGTCTTGACACCACAGCTAACAGAGTTATTTTGTCTTTACTGCTCCAATACTTATGGAGGTCACTGTATGCTATATGAAATTGTTTGTTCACTCACAAATAAATGTTAGTGCCTGGCCCAAAAAATATTTTATTTAAATTTTATTTTCTTTTGTTCTGCAGCATACTGAACATGAATACACAAGAAGAAAAAGGTTCCATGTGAATTTGTGAATTTTTTTTACTGATATGTAGAAAGGTAAGCATTACATTAGCATGGCTTTAAATACAGTTTACATAATATGTAGACAGGAATACATTTTTAAAAGTGATCGATATCCAAAAAAAGTTTGAAATAAAAAGCAATTTCTCTTTTTTTAAATTGTACTTAATATTTGTGTGTGTGTGTGTGTGTGTGTGTGTGTGTGTGTGTGTGTGTGTGTGTGTGTGTGTGTGTGTGTGTGTGTGTGCGTGTGTGCGTTTGTGTATGTGTGCGTATATATATATATATATAATATGCACGCACACACATACATACATACACACGTATGATGGTGAAATGTTAACAATGTGTTTGTAAATAAAGTTTGTCCACAGATCAAGATCAAGATTATTTTTGCTTTTTCTGTCCTGCTTATGTGTAGGACATGGCATCAGAGGTGAAGGATATTTTGGCATTACAAGACCCAAACCTGGTGATCAGCAAAGCCTTCAAACTGTGTATTACACAGGGTGACTTGGCCACACTGAAGGAGGGTTGCTGGCTTAATGACAAGGTAAAAGTTAGAAAAATAAATTGACTATTTACTTGGTTTATTGGGAATAATGCATCACTATATTGTTGTAAAGAAAATGGGGGGAATAAAGGTTTGTCCTCAATATTTTATCCAAATTTGTATCAAACATTATAAATTGAATTAAAGTCTTCTCTTACAGCACTTTTTTTCTACCCAAAGCTTCAGAGTGATGAAGGTCATGCAGCAGTGAAGAACTGGACAAAAACTCAGGACCTTTCCTCTGTGATCTTGTTTTGTTCTTTTGCACCTAGGCATGCCCTGGGATTTGGCTGGAAATCATATATAAGTTGGGATGCATTGTTTTAATATTTATGTTTTTGCTTATTTTTTTCCTTATTTTTGCTGTTATATTAACCTTTTGTTCTATGTTTATGTTCTGTAAAGCTGCTTTGAGACAATGTCAATAGTAAAAATGCTATACAAATAAACTTGAATTGAATTGAACTGTTATTCTGTGGTTTAATCATTCATCTTTGAATATCTGCATCTTCTATTTTATTTAACAGAAAGTACCTGACAGAGGAGCACAGGGTCAAGAAAGGATGCATCTTGGAGGCTTCCAGATGGACCATCGGCCGAATGAGAACTTTTGTATAACACCATATAATGAATTATATGGGTCTTTTCTGAATTAAGTGTCATTTTAAGACTAAATGTTCTGCTATTGTGTCTAGGCAATTCCTAAACAGTTGAATGGTGATGACTGTGGGTTTTTGTCTGTAAATATGCAGACTTCCTTTCTCAAGGCAAGTCAGGGCAAGTCGTGGCCTAATGGTTAGAGATTCTGACTTGTAATCCTAAGGTTGTGGGTTCGAGTCTCGGGCCGGCCCCCAACTGCTCCTTGGGCGCTGCAGCATAAAAATGGCTGCCCACTGCTCCGGGGGTGTGTGTTCACTGCTGTGTGTGTGCACTTTGGATAGGTCAAATGCAGAGAACGAATTCTGAGTATGGGTCACCGTACTTAGCCGTATGTCACGTCACTTTCACTCAAGGAAAGCCACTCACATTCAGACAGGTACAACGGTGCTCCTGTTCACACATATAATCCTCAAACATATTATTATGGAGACAGATTCATCTGTCATCTGACATTCCACTCTTCAGAAAAGTGATGGTTTGGGAGATAGTACATCAGAACATCCTGTAAGCCCTGAAGCAACCAGTCATTCAAACATAATGAAACATCTTATGTTCTTTTTGTGAAAATTTAATAAATTTAGTATGAATAATTGCAAGGGTTTTCTTTACAAGCAGTGGGCTGTGGAAAAGTATGGAGATGAATCAAATCTGAGGTTAAACTGCAGATTTGTCTTGTGTGATAGAACTCATGATAGAATTGATGTGAGGTCAGTAAGCTTATTGAAGTGAAATGGGCATACCATAACTGAATAGTATATTGTGAACATGGAGAGATCAGGACAGGTATCTGAAGTTATAAGTGTGTTAATATAATTTGACACGAAACACCTGAGATCAGGACAGGTATCTGAAGTTATAAATGTTAATGTAATTTGACACGAAACACCTGAGATCAGGACAGGTATCTGAAGTTATAACTGTGTTAATGTAATTTGACACGAAACACCTGAGATCAGGACAGGTATCTGAAGTTATAAATGTTAATGTAATTTGACACGAAACACCTGAGATCAGGACAGGTATCTGAAGTTATAAATGTTAATGTAATTTGACACGAAACACCTGAGATCAGGACAGGTATCTGAAGTTATAACTGTGTTAATGTAATCTGACACGAAACACCTGAGATCAGGACAGGTATTTTATTTTAAGTATGAATGTCACGAAACACTCGCGACTGCGGAAAGATTATCTTAAGTTGTAACAGTATGAATATAATTAAAAAAAAAACACCCACCATATCGGACAAGTAACGTTATCTGAAGCTATTTATGCAAACGGATTTCCTCCCAATCTGCGCATGATCGTTGACCTATGCAGTTTATGAAATAGGCCACGTCTCCCTGATGACGCAATATCTGTTACGCTGTCCTGAAATCCCTAGAAAATAAGTGCCTGCCCACACAAATCAGTGGGGATGGCGAAGTGAAGCTTTCAACCCAATTGTATCGGAAAAAGGTTTTCAAATCACAGCTCGATGAGGACCTCTGCTGGTGAAAGCGCTATCACAGAATGTTCCACAACTAAACAACGTATTCATTTTAGAAGCAAAAATTAATGGATTGACAAATTAAGGATAGATTAATAAATAAATGAATCAATATATTAAATACAATAATGTACGTTCTTATTGTATGTACTTTGTTTAAATGTAACTTTTTTGTACAATTTGTATGCAGCACAGCTGCAAATGCTTTGGTAATACAAATGTACAGTTTTTGTTATGCCAATAAAGCACACTTAAATTGAAATTTAGCGAGAGAGAGAGAGAGAGAGAGAGAGAGAGAGAGAGAGAGAGAGAGAGAGAGAGAGAGAGAGAGAGAGAGAGACTTTGTTCCTATTTTGATAATAATAAAATAACAGCAGCACTTTAACTACTTAATTATTTTGATAATTAAAACTGAAACAGGTGAATAAAATTAAAAGTAGGCTTAAAAATGCCTCAACCTGGATGATGTATTATTAAATCAAACACTGGATCGAAAAACAGATTAAGGATAGACCTTGTCTCAAAAGTATAAAGTGTGAACCATTTAAAAAAAGATCATGCTATTAAGCGGTGCTCACTTTTCTTGCATTCCTTTTCATTTTTCAACTTATTACTACTATCCAATAAATATATATGACAAAATATACGACATTAAATGTTACACTGAATCGTATAATTGCCCAACGATGAGTGAAGTTATAAATATAGGCTTCACAACAAAACCATATATATCCACCTTATTGGGCGAAATGAAAGTGATCCCACATTTCAGAACGCGATTTTTTTGTAACAGGCTCCATTTACAACTCACAACAATAAACTCTCCTAAACTCGCTATACAGTAATAGATTCCATGTAATACTCCAATACAACACACGAGGGCGCGCCGCCGCGTGTTGCGCACGATTTTAAACCTTTGAATCAGATAACGAAGCAGTCACGTGGGTGTGTGTGAAACGAAGCTTCGGATTTCATTGGTCACGTGATTTTGCCAGAATGAATCAAGCTTCGATACAAAGCTTCAAGGAAAATCGGACACACGCCTCGGAGCTTCGGTGTCACTGGTAACATCACTACAAATCAGGCAAATGACATCCAAAGACATGATTGTTTTTTAATAGATGGATATACGACTTTTATTTTTTTTAATGGGGGTTTGTTTTACTATTGTTAATCTAATAAAAAAAAAATAAAATAGGACAGGTGGTAATTGTATTCATGAAAATGTTTAGTGTTTTAATAAAACATATGATGTATTGTTCATTTTGTTTTCTTCTGTTTTAGATTTAAGTCGATTCCTGTTTCTCCTGTGTTGTGTGTTTGTATGGTTCCCTGGCTGGCCGGTCTCAGGTGTGTGCTGCTTGGTGACAGCACGTGTATTTTGAGTCCGGTTGGCTGGGGCTTTGTTTTCGTATTTCTTTTTTATAACAACTTCCAAGCCTTGTGTCACCAGCTTGATTCCGTGTGTGTGTGTGTGTGTGTGTGTGTGTGTGTGTGTGTGTGTGTGTGTGTGTGTGTGTGTGTGTGTCTGTGTCTGTGTGTGTCTGTGTCTGTCTGTCTGTCTGTCTGTCGGATCCATGGTATGAGTGAAGGTTTATGTTTTGAGTTGTTAGTTTTATTTGAATTGTGGTGTGTTTTTCCTTTTCAGTGTGTAATATCAGGGAGATGTCTCCCTACGCATTAAGGGTCTGCCATACCCCAGGAAACTAGCTAATATATTAAGAGTGTGAGCTGGCTGTTAACATCTTGGGGAGCATCATTTCATGTCTATATGTGTTTGATTGTTGTGTATATAATTTGCTGTCCTATTTTTGCAATAAATCTTTGTACACTGTGATTTGAAGTGTTTCGTTTTTGGGCCCGTGCTCTCTAGAAGTGTTTCTCTTTCAAACTAATTTTGAAGCAGTGGCATAGTGTTACATACACAATACAAAAGCGTTGGGGTAAAAACAGTAAAATTTTTAGACACAAAATGAATCTACTTTTGCCTTTTTCAATTTAAAAAGAAAAAAACGTGCATATTGTGTCCTTTATGATCACGTGTATTTCAGAGCTAATATATCTATACTGCATGACTGCACTGACTAGGCATAAAATTAAAATTAATGCAAAGAAAATCACACACAGACAGACACACGCACATTTACATTTACAGCATCTGGCAGACGCCCTTATCCTGGGGCTCCATGCAAGATCTCACCTCATGGAGTTTCAATGATCATGAGAATGGTGAGGAATCAGCCCAGAACTACACAGGAGGATCTTGTCAATGATTTCAAGGCAGCAGGGACCATAGTTACCAAGAAAACAACACAAACACAACCACATATGATAACACACTTAATCTTTATATATATATATATATAATGTGTGTGTGTGTGTGTGTGTGTGTGTGTGTGTGTGTGTGTGTGTATGTGTGTGTGTGTGTGTGTGTGTGTGTGTGTGTATGTGTATGTGTGTGTGTGTGTGTGTGTGTGTGTGTGTGTGTGTGTGTGTGTGAAGGGGTAAAAAAAAACCTTTGAAACTTTTTCATTGTAACTTTGAACAATGTTTTAAACTCATGGTATCTTAAGTATGTAACCTAGTGATCCAGCATTACGTCACTCTGGATAAGGGCGTCTGCCAAATGCTATAAATGTGGTGCAGAGTGGGAGGTGCGTCAACACTGAAATAAAGCGCCCTCCCTCGTACTGCATCACATTCAGCATTTTCACTGTCGATGAGTGAACGCAGGTAAAACCCGTTTTATTATGAATTTATTATGTTTTGTCTATGTTTGATCGTAGAACATATACTTTTATTCGTTATTATTATTATTATTATTATTATTATTATTATTATTATTATTATTATTATTATTATATCATTCTACTGCGATAAATAAACAGCTCGTTTTGTTGATGAGTTGTTACATATTGCCAATAGTAACGACGTGTTGTAAATATTAAACTATATATAATAGAAACACGTTTAGATCATTTAGTTTAACCTGCTGCTGTAATCTGCTTCCTCTCCATCCACTGTTAACACACGATTTATCTAACGTGTAGCGTGTTGTAGCCAAATTCGGTTATAAACATTTACACGTGTGTGCGTGTGTCTGTGCGCATGAGTTTGTGTGTGTAATATTAAGCCAACGCCCAGAGAGGTCATTTCCTTTGCCTTATTAAACTGAAGTCTCCACCTTACTGCTGCGCTCTGCTGATGTTTAGCTGGTTTTACTTTCCCATAAAAGCTCAGATTTCACAAATGACTTCCACTATTAAATGACGCCATTTGCAGTCCGAAGAAATCTTTGGTTTCTGCATTGAATGCCCTTTGAACTGTCTTTTATTATTAAATTCTTATCTAGTTTATTTTTTTATATACTTTTGAAAGATGTGTCTTTGTTTGCCACATTTAACAGCATTAACCAACCAGAATGAGTGTGTGAACGTATATATAAACCGTGTTGTGCAAGAAATAGCTAAAGGTTCAGTTCACAGAGATTAAAATAAGTAAATGTTTGTAGTTCACCATTTTAATCTTGAACTGGTGTACTCATGTGCAGGTCAGTTAATATTTATTAAGAGTGAGAATTTATTATTAATGGTGCAAAAGTCTGCACCATTAACATGAGATTTGATTAGGAAGACATGAACTGTAGTGTAACATAAACTAAGGTTAATGAACATGCAATAAAACACAACTAAGATTTTTGTATTACTATAATCATGCACACACAGTAATAGTGGAAGTCAGAGTCATTTGTGAAATCTGAGCTTTTATGGGAAAGTAAAACCAGCTAAACATCAGCAGAGTGCATCAGTAAGGTGGAGAATCAAGCATCGCGTTATTTCAGGCAGGCCACGCAGTAAGCTGCATCAGCTGCTAATCAGCTGTCCACAAGGCGCACCAATCCAGCACAACTTCCGTAATTTCCCTCCTTTAAATCCTCACCTTCGAGCGCTCCTACGCATCGCCGCTGCTGCGATCCAACGGGGGGCACGGTGGCTTAGTGGTTTGCACGTTTGCCTCACACTTCCAGGGTTGGGGGTTCTCCGGGCTCCGCCCTGTGTGTGCAGAGTTAGCATGTTCTCCCCGTGCCTCGGGGGTTTCCTCCGGGTACTCCGGTTTCCTCCCCCGGTCCAAATACATGCCGGGTAGGTCTATTGGCCGCTGCGGCCTGGATGCGCAGTTCCTCTCACGATCCGCCTTGGCAAACGCTCCGCAACATGCTCGTCGCCGCGCTCGCCCTGGGTGATGCTTCCCCTGCCGTCTCCGCTTAGTGATATACAACATGCTCGTTGTCATATCGTCCGGCAGGGGCGTGTGGCTCAGCAACAAGCTTTGTTGCGACTACACCGCAAGCCAGCCCAGGGCGACGCCTCCTCGCCGTCTTCACCAGGTAGTGGACACTAACCCCGTCGAAAGATGAATTAACAAGCCGTCTGACGCGTGTGCTTGGCTGGGGAGCCTCCGGTGCGAAGCTGCCACTCCTTTGGCATATGGTTTTGTTTTGGGGGTCTATTCATTCCCAGCGCTGCCTCCCCGCCCCGTCCATGCATGCGCACGGACAGGCGCGTGGGAAAATTCTCCTAGAACAGAACCATCCCGCCAACACTAACTGTATGCTCGCTAACCTTCATTTACGTAGTGGTCCTGACTGAACCTCTGTTTAATAAGGAAAAGGAAATGACTTCTCTGGAAAGTTTCAAAGTGTGTGTGTGTATGTCGTGCATGTATTAAGAGTCAGCATGATGTAACTGTTCAAACTGGTGTAGATTTGAAGTTTTGACCAAAATAGGCTTTATTTACTATCTTGACAGAATGTAATGCCTTTTTTACTGAATAATTACCATAGTTTGCCTTCACACTGCTCCCTAATTTGTTTTGGGCCAGTATTAAGTAGGAGAGTTATAATTTTAAGATTATTTTTGAATTTTACCTTGTAGAGAAAATAACTAATTAATATTATAAATGTTGTACTCCTCCAGAGCAAGGCATCATGAACTACTTTTCCATTTGCATGATACTGGGAACCGTGTGTTTGAGTGAGTATCTGTTTATTATTACAGAGAATATAAACAACTCTAACATAAGAGCATTGTTTTAAAAGGTGGTGATAACATCAGTTTTAAATTAATTTCCCCTCTCAGGTCTCATCTCTGCAGCTGATATCCCTGTGTCTGGTCATGTGGGTTCTACAGCTGTCCTGCCATGTGAACTGCAGAGTGTAGACACTGAAACACAGTATATTAGGTGGCTCATCGGTACTGAGACTGTGTTTGAGCGACAGGGGAAGGATACATATGAGGGTGAGGGATATAAGAACCGTGTGGACGTTCCTGAGGAAGAGCTGAGTAAAGGGAACTGTTCCTTGGTGTTTAAACACCTAAAACTTACTGATACAGCTGACTACATGAGCTACAAGGTAGTGAAAGGCAACAGGGGATCTAACAGATTTAAGAGATCTGAAACACCAGAACTAAACCTGATCAGCAAAGTTCATCTCTCAGTCATTGGTGAGTGAGTTATTGTCAGTAGAACACACACTGATCATTACACACAATGACTGGAAAGACACTGGGCTTATTGTAGAACAGCCTAGAGCTTGATTCAAGCCAGTACAATGATCATGTCAGTGTTTTCAGCTAAACAAAGCTCTTTATGTGTGGTAGACTGAGTAGGAGAACACAGAGCACTTGATCATCTTAGATTTCTCTTTATTACACACAATAGCACTTTTAACAATTAACAAAAATAAACTTTACATTACTGTAGAAAAAGAAGAATAAAAAAACGTAAAATGAAGTTATTATTTAAGAAATACTATATAACTATAAGAGTTAATAACATCTGTCCATAATGATCAAGCCTGAGGTGTCGGTGGTGAAAATAAACTCCCTGAGATTATATGAGAGGAACCAGACTCCGTAGTGAACATCATCAGAATCAGCTACTCTACTAAACAGAATAAAGATAGAACATCAGAATATAAAAATAGAATAAGAATATAAAAAGGTTAAAAATAATTAAAGAGTATTAAGAATTAATGATATGTAATATGCAATTGTGTCTTTCACACACACACTGGTGGTGTTCTTATTAGTGTAAAAGATTGCAGAGATTAGACCAGTGTTTTTCAACCCGGGGTACGAGGACCCCTAGTGTCGGGTGCTGCCCCTTTAAGGACGCTAGTACAGTGTGCTCAGGGGATTGATTAGAAAAAAAAAGTTAGTTAGAGAGAAAAAAGGACACTGAGAGAAAAGATATGTTGTTATGTTAAACCTTGCTAGACCAATAGTAAAATTCTAGTTTAAAAAATAATAATAACAAAACTATATATTCCCCAGCGTGGTGAGTGATTTATGTTAAGTGAATTGATATTTTTTGAGTTGTTATTTAGTTCGCTATTTGCAATTAGCGCCGAAGCGCCTAAACGGCTAATGCTAATGCATATATATGTTGTTTAGACGTTTGCCGGTTTGTATTGTTTGTCGGGATGTTCAAGCAATATATGTTGTATTTAGTACTAAATTGCATTTAGTTCTAAATTGCATTTGGTTATGTGGGCAATACTGCTTTAGTAATTTTGAGTTGTTTGTGTTTTGCAGTTTGACCACACACACACACGCATGTACACATGTATACACACATAAATGTAAAAAACCAACAACACCCAAAACAACAAATTCTGAGAATTAAACTACAGCAACAACGAATGTGTACATTGTGAGTTCTGCACTAGAGGAATACATAAATAAAAGAAAACACAACAAACAATATCCAGCTTAATGTTATCATTTTGTGGGTAACACCTAGTGTTCCGTGGCGTAAATACAGTGGGTCTGTAAAATTATTATTATTATTATTATTATTATTATTACAACCCGAAAAATCAAGGTTGAATTTACAAAAGCTAAATAGGACAGATGGCAGTGTAAAAACTGTTCCACATGCTGAAAGAGAATATTGTTCTGAAATGGACAGTGTTGATGTGATGTGATGGGGTTAAGTACTCTAAAAAGGTTGAGAAAAACTGGAGTAGACCATCGTGTTTATTTTAGTGGAGAGTGTAAGTTAATAAGAGTTTGTTAAAACAGTTAATAATGGAGTGAAGGACTGGGAATGTTAACATTGAGCTACATTATAAGTGAGTCACATGTTCCTGATCTACAGTAAATCACTGTAGCATCATCCAGAAAAGTTAAACATAAAAGAGCCATTATTGTACCAAGGTAATAGAATTTTTTTTTCCACTGCAGAAAAACTTGAAGAGAAATCATATGAACAACAACTGTCTGGAGGTGAGATACACACTCAAATATTTTAGATTAAATTTCTTACACAAACAATATTTTCAGTTTTTCTGGATGTTCTGTTTATTTTTTTGCCCCAAAAGATTTTTTTAATTGCCCATGATATTTTCAAACATAATTTTATGACACCTGCCTATTACACTGTTATGTAGTTCTGACTTTAGTTGCAGCATCACTTCCCTGTGCGGGGCGAGTGTATTGTTTTGTTGTAAACTTCATTGTTTTAGATTTTATTTTGAAAATGTTTTAGCTAAAGTAGATAAAATAATTCATTTTTGTATTTTTTCCAGGTGCTTCAGGAATGAAGTGTCTGCACCCACAGTTCATGGTCCTGTTTCTTCTATCAGTTAGTCTTTCATTTCTTCATGAAGAGACCTGATTTTTAGAGACCTGTATTTACTTTTCTACTAAGTTGTGTATGTTTTTTGTTGTTCTGTTTACCTACTTGAACAACCACCTACCTGTCTTGCAGTCTGTTACCCTTTTGTAGACTGGGACCTTGACGTGGAGATGGGGCTTGTGTACTTCAGTGAACCTCAGGGCTATGTCATCAGGAACCGAATGTTCCTGTTAGGGGAATTAACAGTCCTGACGGGAGGAGTCAGACAAAATTCAGTCAAAATTACGTCTTTAAAAAAGTATTAATTAGTCAAAAAGTTTTTCTGCGTGAGAAATATGATGTGTGGCAGGAGAGCGACCAAAAGACCGACATGAGGGACTGTCACTCTCAATGTGTGACACTTGACAGCCCTGCTGACGAGTGAAATGGAGACTCATTTCTGTTCACACTTTCCACTAAACCTGTGTGTCTCATATTAAAAGTGGCAAATATGGCAATGTGAAACGCCAATTTGAGACAAAACAAAGGTTTTGAACAAACATATCCACTCAAATCTGAAGACAGCGTCCCTGAGACAGCTTTCCCAGGTCTGAGGAAAGTAGCCCTAAACATCCTGACCATGTTTGGCTCTACATACAACTGCGAGGCAGCTTTCTCTACAATGAACATAATCAAATCTAAATATGGTTCCAGACTCACTAATGAGCACCACCACGTCTGTATGAGAACGGCCCTGACTCCATTCAAGCCCAGGTTTAACATCCTGCCAGACAAGCTAGAGCTCAGTTCTCTCACTGAGATATAAAAGGGAAAGTTAAGCACTTTATTTAAACATACACAATTTTCACATTTTATTTATTTTCTCTTATATTGAAATACTTTTATTTATTTAATGAGAGAACGTAAGTATCTACAATTAAACGTTACGTGACAATAAATATTGTCAAGGTTTTTGAATTGTACTGAATTTATTTGATTTGACAGTCAGGTATTGATTGCTTGCAGATGTTGATACAACTACTAGGCTACTTAAATATATATCACACTAACTAATGAGACATTATGAACTTCTGGTCCTTTGCTTCAAGAAATTTTCTCTTACTGGACCTCTTTCAATTTTAGTTGAATGCCTCTAAGGTCTAGGACAGAGGCATTCAACTAAAATTTAAAGAGGTCCAGTAAGAGAAAATTTGTCCATCACTCTCCCTATACTAACTAAAACCAACTTCCTGCATCCCCCCTTCAAACTCTTAATAACCCTTCTGTATGCAACTTAACC
Organism: Tachysurus fulvidraco; assembly: GCF_022655615.1. Taxonomy (NCBI): domain Eukaryota; kingdom Metazoa; phylum Chordata; class Actinopteri; order Siluriformes; family Bagridae; genus Tachysurus; species Tachysurus fulvidraco. The sequence continues at coordinate 22,774,819 of NC_062527.1, read as the reverse complement.
TTAACCTGTACAAAAAAAAAGAGAATAAAAAGAACACTGCTCTTAATGATCCACTGTTGGCGTGTGTTTGTGTGTGGGGGGGTTTATTAACGTATAGTATTATTGCCATTTATTACATGACAGTGTGTTTGTGTCACATAAGACTTTTAAACATCTAGAATATTTTTCCTGAAGAACTTTTAAGCTACACTTGTGTAAACAAATTACTTTTTTATGACAGAAAGAAATACAGCTTTTAACATATTTAGCTGTGTGTTCTCTGTGTTGCGTTGTGTTGTTTAATAGACTCACTACACCAAATTCCTTGCCATCACGTCCTCATTTATTGAATCTGAGCAACACATAAGCAGACACATTTTAGGACTTGTGCAGCAAATAAAGCTTCGCATGGCAGCAATGCACGAGGCTGAGAATGATAAGATTACATTCACGCTGTTAAAGAAGAAAAAATCACAGAGGGACTTATCACAATTATACAAGCATATATTTTGAAGTCATCTGTTATGTTAAATGTAGGTCTAATTAAATTACCACAGAAACTTTCATGACCTACAGTTGTGAACTCAAATCAGCATGGTTGCCAGATGCACACAGGAAGCAAGTGGAATCACAAAATACTGTTCTAAAAGCACACCTGCTACACATACTCCTGAACAAATAAATAATGAACAAAAACTTTTTATGACCTTAAAATGTACTTAAAAAATGACCTTTAGGGGTAATAAAACTGTCAAAATTAGTTTGACGATTTGTCCCTTGTATATTATATATAATCATCTTTGTGTGTTTTTTTATCACTCAGGAGGCTTTTCTTCCATGTTAAATGAGATACAATCACTTAGTTTAGACACCAATGTACTTATTTTCTAATTTCCTAGTTGGGTGCTTTTCTACCAGGGTGCATTTTTTCTCTCTAATATTTTTTTCCCTCTAAGTAGAGCTAGTGACGTGACATACAGCTAAGTATGGTGACCCAGACTCAGAATTCGTTCTCTGCATTTAACCCATCCATAGTGCACACACACAGCATTGAACACACATACACACTGTGAACACACACCCGGAGCAGTGGGCAGCCATTTATGCTCAAGGAAACCATTGCTCAAAGAAACATTGTCACCAAGTCGTCTGTGTTGTTCTTTGTAGCACCATGGTCCTGGAGGAACATTGTTTCCTTTCTCTATTTACCACATCAGCTATATGGTTGAAATGAAAATAAAAGCTTCTTGACCTGACTTGAAATTCAAGTCGCCTGAAGTTTCTTGGGATCAGTCGGTGATCCATTCATGCATAATATTCTGAGAGATTATTGAGAAACCTCGCTGCAGTTACAGATTTAAATGTATGTTTAAAAATGTATCAGGTCTTAAACACATTTTAATCATGACAAAATAATGGTATGAAATTGCAGATCCTTCTGACCATCTCTATACTTCTCCATTAACATTGTCAGAGCAGAATAGTACTCATTCTGGGCATGAAGCCATACTGCTGCTCACAAATATCCTTTCTAAGCCTAACTTCCACTACTCTTTCACATAGCTTCATTGTGTGGCTCATCAACTTATATTTACAGCATTTAACAGACGCCCTTGTCCAGAGCGTCATCTCATTTTATACAACTGAGCAATTGAGGGATAAGGGATAAAAGACCATGCTACAAAAGTGGTCTTTGTACTAATAGGAACACTACCTACACTTGCATGCAGTTTTTGAAGGAACTCAGCAGGTATTTTGTTCAAAATATCTTCCCTTTTCCACAGAGGCAGTTTGAGTGCTGGTTCGGAGCCAGAGCCTAATTTAGAACCAGTTCTTTCTGTTTCGACCGCCAAAGCACCGTCTCCGAACCAGGAAAAGTGGTTCTTAAGTAGCACCAAAACGTTGCTGGTCTAGACTTAAGAACCGCTTGCGTGTCAGGAGCTGTGGGCGGGGCTGTGGGCGGGGCTACTGTTAGCGCATTTGATAATGCACCTTAAGTATACTAATGTTTAATACACTTTTACTTTACCGCGATATGATACATTATCAGCACACATGATAGTAGGTAGCTACATGCTAAGGCTAATTTTTTTTCTGTGTTAACGATAAAATAACGTTATGTACTTTATCGATTGCAACCTCCGTTTATACAGATTACACGGAGCCGCACGTACACGTTTTATTCGCCGCGTTTGGATGCCGATGTAGGTTCACAAAGCCATGAGCATTAACAGTAAAGCAACATCCGCCATTGTTGTTGTGTTTGTGTTTGCCGCTGCTGCGCTAACGTTGCTGGGACACGTGACACGTATAGAGTGACGTCACACTCGGCGCTGTGATGCTCACTAGCCGGTGGAAAGGCAAACCGGTTCTTAGAAGGTTCGCCAGTGGAACCAACTTTGAACCAGCACCAGCGCTAGCTCTGAACCAGCACCCGGTTCTTTCCGGTGGAAAAGGGGCATTTTTTGAGTGCTGGTTCGGAGCCTAAGTTAGAACCAGTTCTTTCTTTTTCGACCACCAAAGCACCGGCTCTGCACCAGGAAAAGTGGTTTTTAAGTAGCACTAGTGATGGCCAGTTCGTGAACGAATCGTTCTTTTGAACCAGTTCTTTTTAGTGAACTGGATGAACCGGTTCACCAAATCGGACTGATTCGTTCTAAACAGTTCGCGACTTGAGTCAGCGCTGATCCACAAGTTACTAAAGTTACTCACTTTCAGTCATGTCTGACAGTCTGTCCGACTCTAAATAAACTAATATCCCGGAGTTATATGTAACTCCTGTACACTGAACTGACATGTTGTGCTGAGAGAACTGTGAGCGCGAGCTGTTGATACTGCGCATGCATGAATTACTGAACCGATACAGCGAATCATCAATACACTGAACTGAGAATTGTTTCGGACGCGTCCGACATACTGTTGATGCTGCGCATGCGTAAACCTTCAGAGCAAATTATACATATTGGGATATGCATAGTAACTAGTCATGAGCTATTAAACATTTTTATAAAAAAAAAAATCAATATATGTCACTCGATATATGTCAGTTAATTTTACTATTGACTATTGTGCAGGTTAGTCTGTATTTTTATATGCCGCTTTTTGTAAATTGATGAAGATTAGTTTATTAACTTTATATCTTTAAGACAAGTAAAACATCCACGTTTGCACATAAATGACTGTACTGCGTGTTTTAGTTGCAAAACTTAAATGTAAGAAACGTATTCAACTAAAGTTATGATTACAAAGAACTTTTCGAATGTGTTAAATTGATTGTATTAATATCTGCCGGCAGCGGGATAATGGAATTTGCGTCATTACGTCATTGTGAATGACGTCATTACGGCAGGACGTAAAAGAACTGGTGAACTGGATTTTTGAACTGGTTCATTAAATCGAACTGTCCGAAAGAACCGGTTCGCGGAAAAGAACCGAACTTCCCATCACTAAGTAGCACCAAAATGTTGCTGTTCTACACTTAAGAACCGCTTGTGTCAGGGGCTGTGGGCGGGGCTACTGTTAGCGCATTTGATAATGTACCTTAAGTATACTGAGTATATTAAGTATACACTTTTACTTTAAAATATCTGACAGAGTTGACGACTGACGGAGTTGACAAAACATGTTTTTTCAACTTAATCATGTCTAATAATTGGTAGCCATTTTGATTTTCCTCAGTGGTCAGCTGCCACTAAACTAAACCAAAATACCAACTTTTATTTCAAAATTCTAGATAGAATTGTTTGCTGAATATTTAAAAAAAAAATGTAAAACTTATGGGGCCATGTGTTAACATTCAAAGGGGGTTCTCAGGGTTAAAGCTGACCAAAATATGCCTGATTTATTTCAAATTTGAAAAATATTGACGGAGTTGACATGAATTGATGACAGATTTTGAAAGGCTGTTGTTAATGTATAAAATAATGTAATGTTCACTTTAAGTATTTTGTGATATTTTATTAAGCCATGCAATTAACCTCATATTCATTTTTGGGCATTTTAAAACACTTTTTTTTTGCAGTTTGATACTGTGACCTCTACAGTGGACAAGTTCATTTGCATGGGCTTTCATGGAACAGTGCCAGTATTTTATAAAATTACTATGAAATAACATAAATATATGCAAAACTAAGGGTCTTAACATACACAAGTTTTTCATATCCAACTTTTAAAGCCTTTTCAAATGAAACAATTTATAGTTTTTTAAGGCAAATTGTAACATTTTGATGGGGGGCATGTTTTGTCCCTTATCTCAAGAATCAGTGATATAATAAATGGTATGCCTAAAGGGAGTGTTGTTAGCCCAATACTGTTCAATATAATGATAAACAATATCTTTGAGAAGGTTGGCAATGATATTGGATATTCACTTTATGCAGATGATGGGGCCATTTGGAAAGGAGGAAAAATACTAGACAAGTGATTAAGAAAATTCAGAATGCTATAATAAAAGTATATAGTTATTTATGATATATATATATATATATATATATATATATATATATATATATATATATATATATATATATATATATATATATATATATAATTTATTTAATTTTTTTGTAGGTTCATGAAGCCTTGAGGTTGCATATCCTGGTACAGTAGGTGGCGGTCTGCACCTAAATAAGTTATACAGTTATACAGTGTGTTTATACAGTAAACGGATAACAGAAAGAAAGAAAACAAGGTTCCTTGCTAGGTGGTCTTCTCAGCTTTCCCTTTGCACTGTGATTCATCACACCTTGTTCCTGGCCTGCCCTGCCTGGTTTGACTCTGTTTCCGGTTTCTGTGTTTTTTCCTGCCCTGCATTGTGCTGACTTCCTGTGTACCGGATTATTAGACTGTTTTTCACTCTGTATTTTTGCCTGCACTGTTTTCTTTGCCTGCCTGTGTATTGGACTGCAGACCGGTCTTTACGCGGAGTGTTTGCCTGATTATTTTGTAAAGCTCATTAAAGACTTTTATTATTTACATCAGACTTATTTACAATGCATTTGAGTCCTCCATTCCAGCCCACCCTGACAGGCAGAGGATGGATCAGCTGGTGTAGCAATGTTCTGTGTGGACATCCAGGTCTCTGTTAGCACAATAAACTCAAAGGAGTAATTGGAAGCTAAAGCTGAGATAAAATCAGCTTTCCTTACAGCAGACTAGCAATTCCAGAGCCCACCTACCACCACTGTTTGAGACTTACACAACAGAGGAGGGTAGATGAGGTTACTGTTACTGGATTGTGACCTCTGCTCTGTGGACGAGAGCGTCTGAGACAGTAGGAATTGGATAAGTAGGAATTTAGGCAAATATCTGCAGTCAACCAAAAGTGAGACTTAAAATATGGGTTGGTATATAAGGACAAATTAGTACTAGAGACTTATTTACAAGGTGTTAGAAGTTTTGGGGATACAAAGAGAACCTTTAATTTAAATGACTAAGCCCTGCCCACAAGTAAAATTTTAAGGAGACTGAAACTACTCCTGATTAATCAGCTGAGAGCAAAACTAAGCAAATACCAACACTATAAGACCAACAATGATTATAGAATATAACAAAATTCAATTCACACAACTCTAGAACAAAGCAAGCAGACAAAGCAGATCACTACAGTACCTTACAAGAAGACAATATATTCAAATAAAGCGCGCGCGCGCACACACACACACACACACACACACACACACACACACACACACGGGATAACAACTACAAAGACCAACTACAGTGTGAGTTCTGCTGAAGGGACATTAAAATATTCAAACTGAAAACATTCATAAAGTTATTAATAAGCATTTATCTTTATTGGTAATGTAAAATTATGTTTACATAAAGTTATGTTAAATAATTGTACATATAAGAAAATAAACAAATAAAAACACATTGTGTTGTTCAGTGTCTCTGTGGCTGTGAGGCGACTGTTGCGTAGGTCACACTGTCCAGATCAGGTCTTGAGTTGTTGTTTGCAGATCTGAATTTTCTTTTGTACTGAACACTGGCATAATGAATGTTTTCTTCCTGTAGAGAGATTCAGATGATAAACCAGTGTTTATTGTAAAAACATTAGCATTAGCTGAACATTTGTTGTGTTATTTCATATTTATTTAAACATCATAACCACTTGATCTCATTTGAACCCCTTAAGCACTTTTATTGGATAAATAATATACAACATCATAGTAATTGAGCTCCCCAGGACCCGAGGTAGTTCGGATAAGCGGTAGGAAATGAGTGAGTGAGAGTGAGTGAGTATTTGAGAAAGAGTTGTGATGGAATTTTTACTAAGAAGCTGCTTGTGAAGTTCTGACCATCTATGTGCAGGAGTAGATGTTGGTTGTGACTAGAAATTGTTATAACCAGAGATTATTGTATAAAATATTAGAGGTTCAGAATGAGCCGGGGAGGATTCGGCTCATAAGCAACTCTTGGTAAGGGCAGACCTTGGTACGAGTAAGATTATACTGATCAGAGGACGATGTGTATCTAGCCTATGATCTTCCATCAGTTTTCTGTGTTTGAATTATGCTTATAAAATCTCAATGTAATGAATGATCAGGGCCCTTCCTCTCTCATGCAACATGAGGATAATTATGAAATAATAAATAATGAACCTTTTTACTCTTTCCCATGCCTACCAGTGTGCTATTTTCTGAAAACTTCCACAACAGTGTGCAGTAGGTGGATTACTTTTCCATCCAAAATGACCTAATGCCCCTTTTCTCCACTATATTGTGAAATTGCCTGAGCACAGCCAAATAATTCTCCATACCTTAGACCTGTTCTGAATTTCAAGTTTCAACACTTGTTTAATGCAGCTTTAAATGACAATTGCTTTAAATATATGGACAGTGTTGCCAGATTTCCCCTGAGCTAAACCAAATTAAAGTTAGTTGCTTACTCAGTTACATCTAGCATCAAGTGAACAGTTCATTTACAGACTCTGTGTTGTTTTTCTTGTTCCGCAATCATTGTTATCTGTGATCATGTCAGCAAGAATCAGATACAAACAACCAACAGCAGGACCAAGCAGAGACCCTTTGAGATGCAGATGCTCAAAGATGAAAAAGGACAGAACATGATTTAAAACAACAACTACAGCATACAACTTTCTGATCTACTGTATAGTATACAAGTAGAACGTAACATAGTACATCATATGATATGATTTATTTGGCAATTATTACATTACATAAAATATTTTTTAAACATAATAATTAAACACAGGAAAATCAGAAAAATAATTAACTGTAAGTTATTCAGAAAAATGTTACAAATAATAATAATAATAATAATAATAATAATAATAACAAGAAGAAGAAGAAGAAGTGTAAGAATAAGAGGTATAAGACTCTGTATAACCAAGATTTTTGTATTTATTTCAATATTTTATAAATTACAGTGTATTTTCACCCAAGTGAAAAATTAACTGGAAAAACTAAAATATAACTAAAGTTGACTAATTTGCTGAAGGGCATTGAAAAAGCATTACATTTTATTTTATTTTATTTTATTTTTATGACTGCTCATTTATGACTACATACATCTGTACGGGTATTACATTTACAATTACAGTAATACTCTGCAACGAACACCAAAAAATAAATATAATTATTAAAGTAATAATAATACAATATTTTTTATATTAATAGTAACATAATGACATAAATCTTGTTCTGCTTTTTATACCTAGTTCCACTATTTTTATTTCATTTGATTAATTACACTATTTTTTCAAATAATTAATTACATTGTAATATTGTATATTGTGGAATCTATATGTGAGTTTGCCTTTTCATTTACTGACATTTTATTCCAGTTAAACAACTACTGTAATTATAACTTATTTTATGTGTCTGAAATAGTTCTTCATTTCTTTGAAATTTACATTAGACCTACACATTTACATTACACCTTGCTGTTTAATACCTAGAGTTTTACAAGCATAGTTTAGTCCAACACCAAGCATTTTATTGTGATACATGCTATAAAACTTTGTTTATTGGAAGGAAATCATAAAAATTTCAGTTTTGATTCCTTTTTTATGCTAATATAGTCATTAATCTGAATGGTTTCATACCTTTTCAGTGGAGTCAGTAGAGTGACTGCAGCATGATAAATTTAATTTTCCTGAAAGAAAATTCCATTTTCATAAATACACAATTAATATAACACGATTACCACAAAAATTCGGTTCATTCAGATTTTCAACCTTGAAGTTCAGCTAGTTTTACCTTGTATCCTGCAGCAAAACACACACATGCAGATGGTCATTACAAGAATTACAATCATAGTACATAACACGATAATCCAGCAGTTCCCATTTCCCCCAACCTGCTGTGAATCTGGTGAAGGAGCAATCTTATTGCTGCCACCTAAAATACACACAGAAATTTGATAGATATTTTCAAATTGTTAATTTATTTGACAAAGATGTCAAATTTGTTAATACATAATAAATCTGATGACTGTGTGACTATGCTGGTGGTACTGTGAGGTGTCTTAAATTTAAGTATCAGTAAATTCTTAAGATAATAATAATAATAACATTAAATAAATCTTAAAAAGTCTATAAATAAATATAAAAATCAAAGTACAGTATTAATAACCAATGTAAATAAAGTGTTGTTACTGACCTGTAAAGTTCAGACTGATGACTTTCCCAAACTGATTGTGTTCCTTTTTTCGACCTCCACAGTAATAAAATCCCAGATCTGTGTCTCTAACTCCAATAATCACTAAACTGACTGAACTGCTGATTTCTGTTATAGCAAAGTGACTCTTATCATCATTATGAACAATTTGAAATAGATTGTCCAGATTCCCTTTTGAGGTCGATATAATCTGCCTCACGCCTGCTGAGTTTATGTGATACCACGATATCTCTGAATAATCAGTGATGTTACAGAACAGAGTGACGTTTTCTCCAGGATCAACAGATAACAGATCAGCTGAAATGTTCTGAAGGAGACTCAGACTGATGACACCTGAAAGATCAACACCACATGAAGAGAGAAGATTCATCAGCACTCTGTAAACCTAACACACAGATCACAGTACATTACATCCATGGAGCCGCACTTAACATATAGACAATACTGTTATATTTATATTTTAATATTTTATTTATTTAACTTCATTTCAATTCAGCTTCCTGTTATATAACTGAATGCATTGATCTGTTTTTCAGCTAATGTGGTCAGTCTGAAATGTAAAAAAATACATAATAATAATTAATGAACTCACCAATCATCAGCTGTAGATTAAACCCACTCAGGAACTCTGCCATGTCTAACACACATCCTCCACTGAACATGTGAACAGACACTTAGTGGAATAAAAAGTCTTGTGTTTCTGCTGTGTTCCGGTTTAACTTCTTCAGCCACGAGACTCTACATCCTGTCTCCTGTTCTGTTCTGGTGTCCAATAAGCTTCTGAAATCTCATTTTAAATTCTCACATTTATTCTTATAACTCATTAGTTTATTAGTTACTTTAATCTACTGTCCTGACTGTTAGAGCTGAAATGAATAGATAAAGGATGAATATAGAGAAGTTACCAGTCAGAACAGAGTTAAAACGAGGAAATCCATCATTGTGGATCTGTTTTCTCGGCTGTCAGGAGATTCTTGTGTTATTATATGTGTAATTATAGCCTGTATTGGTGCAGCATTGTGTGTGTGTGTGTGTGTGTGTGTGTGTGTGTGTGTGTGTGTGTGTGTGTGTGTGTGTGTGTGTGTGTGTGTGTGTGTGTGTGTGTGTGTGTGTGTGTGTGTGTGTGTGTGTGCACGCGCATTGTGTCCCTCAGTGTTCCTAAGATAAAAGACTCCTCATCCAGCAGAATGATGGTCCGGATAAAGTTCTTGTGATGATGAAGGACATTATTTCAGTATTCCATCATAACTGCATCTTCCTGTTCGAGTCACCAGATCTGGATTTAATCATTTGTCTGTAAGATATGGAAGCTGTGAAGTACAAACCAATTTAATAAAACCAACAGAACAACAGCAATTACAAAAATTACTTAAATCAAACAAACAGATCTCTCTGAGAAAGAACATGCAACACACAAGTGACCAGCATTAACAAAACACAACTGAACACATGTTAAAGTGTGTAAAAGAGTGTAAACTTGTAATAATGTTCAGCTCAGTGCTCTTAATATAAAACATCTGAATATCTAAATTCAGTGTTGTGTAACTGCAAAAGAAAGTAATCTATTTTATACAATTCTCAGACTTCCTGTTTTCATGAACTAAGACACCTGCACACTAACATATTAGTTTAAACAGCAGTAATGAATAAAGTCTGGTGTTTAGGAGCATTTCAGCTTCATGGTAAGTTACGATGCTTATGATCAGTAAATGATGGACAGATTCAGCACATTACAGTGTAAACAACACACACATCTCTGCTGCATTCAGGCAGAATTTCATCACTCATTTAGTCCAATAAATAAATCAGAAGTTTATATCTGCAGATATGAGACTGTACTCGTTAGTTAGTACTCATGTCCAGTGTTACAGAGAGAGTAAGATTAAGAAAAGCTTTATGTTTAAACACCATAAGTCCAGTAAAAGGGTCTGATGGGGTTTGTTCAAGCACCAAAACCACAGTGACTCCTTTTTCATTTTCTATTTATGCTGGCGGTGTTAAAACCACACACACAGCAGAGGAAACAGCACACAGTTGGTTAAAAACACACACTGGGCAGTTTTTAACCTCAAAGGTTGTGTTAGTAGCAGTTAGCAATTGTAGTAGTTTGTAGTTGTTCACATTAAATCTAAAAGTAATACACAAATAAATCTGAGTACTTTTTAATCATTAAACTTTACGTGTCTCTCAGCATGAGGTATGATGATCAGTTAAGAGATGAATTCTGTCATATCACATCACTGAAAATTACAATTTTGGAGTTTTTACCAATTGGATGTGTTTCCTGTTGTTATTATCTGATTATTGATGTTTTAGTCATTAGTCTGTGTAATGAACAGTCAGATGATGAACTTCTGATATTTTTCTGACCTTATTCAGACATAAATTTATTAAATCCAGTCCTGTTTCTGATCCTCTGTATGTTCAGCACAATCAATAGTCCCATCTCTTGACCTGCCAATTATTTCTCTTCTCCTGTGTACCTGTGTGTATAATACTGTGTGTATATTCTGTATAAATACTGTTACCACACTCAGCGGTGTCAAAAGTATTCTGTAGAAGAAGTATCAACTCAAGCTTTTTACTCAAGTAAAAGTGTAAAAGTACTGGTTTCAAAACTACTTAAAGTATAAAAGTAAAACTAATGCAAGGAAAAAATGCCATTAAGGACAAAAACTTAGGCTGTGCCACAGGGGCCTATTGTGCACTACCCCATGTCCTCAAAAACATATTTCTAAAGGAAATAATGACTATAATGTTATATTAAAATGATAATGTTGAAAAATTTGGGATGCACTAGGCTACCTGTTTCAGCCACATACTGCATATGCCCACTGAAGAAGAATACATTTTAGTACAATGCAACTGAGCTGTGTTTCATGAAGCGGAAGATATGACTAGTTGGCTATAAGTATTGTAATGGTGCAAAAAGTCAAACTTGAGAGGCATGTCATCAATAACCTTTTGTAGCGATTTTGGCTCCAGAAGGTAAATATTTATAAGTAATTGTAATGCGTTATAGTGACTTCTAAATATTTTAACCTAAGTTGAAATTAAGCCCCCCCCCCCCCCCTCATGATTTTCGCCTAGATGACATACCCACCTAAAAGGTGGTACAGCTCCCATATACTTTGACACACAGAGGTGAGCCTGGTCTCATTGGAAAGAAGAGAGTCTCTAGTTTCTGATACAAGTGTCATGGTGATTAGGCTAGGCCTTACTGACACAGAGTTACAGAGGCTAAAATGGAGGGTTTTTATTTCCATCTGAGTTATTTACCTGATAAACTGATTACATACATTGCTGTATTTAATGATGGGAGGTAAACAATAACTGAGGGCCATAGCCACATGTCTTGGCTTTCACCAAAAAAATGAAGTCAAAAGTGACTCAAAAATGGATTTTATATTAATATTTTTCTATGGACATGTCTGTCCGTCTATGTTTTTCTTGTTTATTTGTTTACTGTATAACTTTGTATAAAAAGACTGCATGCTTAGTTCAAAAGTCCTATAACAAGGACAACCCCTCTGCATAGAAGCCTGCCGTGAAAAAAGGCCTGTAAACTGACACCCTGTGAAAAGTTTGAGAATTGCGCAATAAAGTTGAAAAAAATTAATATGCGCATGCTCATTGCACAGCCCGCCCTCACCAGATGTATCATGTTGCATCTCGTTGGAATCGTCTCCTTATTGGCTAAAGAGCTATGATGCTCGCGAAACATCAAATCGCTAATCTAAAATCGGTAATCTAAAAATTTGGCTACTTTAATTTGCTGTTTTTCTGTAATGATTTCCCAGTTAGGTCTTTACCTTATACCTCAACTAAATAGAATGAACATAGACAGATCAACTCACAACACAAAGGTGATAGAGCAGGACGAGGCCTGGAAGGGGAAGAGTTATAAAGTTGAAACTAAATAGCTGAAACTGAATTTTAAATTTAGCTTCACCCTCTGTTTAAAAGTTTAATTTAAAATAAGGGAGGGGAAGTAGGAAGAAAATAAATGAGAAGTGAGAAAAGAGAGAGATGCAAATAATGATTATGATAATAAAAAACCAATAAAAGCAGATAACAAAACGTCAAAATCGAAAAATACTACTAATAGTAGTAAAACAAAACATGTGCAAACAAAAACAACCAAAATTGATAATAATAAAAAGGGAAACAATAAAACAAAATTAAGAATAAGAATATCAAAACAATAATAAATGAAGATACAAAAATAAAAATTAAATAAAACTGAAGGGGCAAAAAACAAAAAACAGGTGGCAGAGAGAGAGAGAGTTAGTTCACACACACTGAATATAGGGGTTAGAAGTGGGGGTGCCCCACTTCTGTGGGGGATAGGTTGTTAAGTACTAGTTACTGGTGTTTATCTGGAAGTGTGGTGCCCTAAATCATTTCACTAGTGGGTGTGATTGATAACGTTTGGGGTAAGATTAGTCTCGACCCTACGTGTCATGCGACCTTATATCGACCGGTTCAAATTAAGGAAGCAGGCTTTATTCTCTACCTCTATAAAATTGTAAGACTGAGAGGATGAAACTTAATAGTAAAGATAAAATATGAGTATATATAGTCAACAGGGTTTCCTTCGCTGTTGATATATAAGATCAGGTCTTAACAGTTTAGCTGATAAGAGTTACACTACTCAAATCATCTGTAGAGATCGTCAAGAGCACCAAATTTCTGGGTGTTCATCTAGTGGAGAACCTCACCTGGTCACTCAACACCAGCGCCATCACCAAGAAAGCCCAGCAGCGTCTCTACTTCCTCCGAAGGCTGAGAAAGGCACATCTCCCTCCCCCAACCCTGACCATGTTCTACAGAGGGACCATTGAGAGCATCCTGAGCAGCTGCATCACTGTCTGGTTTGGGAACTGTACGATCTCGGATCGCAAAACCCTGCAGCGGATAGTGAGGACAGCGGAGAAGATCATTGGGGTCTCTCTTCCCTCTATCATGGACACTTACACCACACGCTGCGTCCGCAAAGGCAACAGCATTGTGGATGACCCCACACACCCCTCACACACACTCTTCACCCTCCTGCCGTCTGGAAAAAGGTACCGAAGCATTCGGGCCCTCACGACCAGACTGCGTAACAGTTTCTTCCCACAAGCCATCAGACTTCTCAATAACCGAACTGTACTATACTGAGCACAACATACACACACATCATCTGTATGGACTGCACAGACCCTCACAAAACACACACACTGTTTTGCACACTTTTCTGCTGTTTTTGCACATATTGGACAACATCTCAGTCATCTGCTGTTTTTTGCACAACTCCATATATAATCCAAAGGACCTGCTGCTAAGAACCTGCTGCTGTTCATTCTTTTACTGCACAAAATACTGTTTGAACATTCAGTATTTACACCGGTCGGTCGGCGCTGTTTCTGTTACTGTTTATTGTCTTTTGTGTATTGCATTTTTTGTACTTTTTGTATTGTCTTGTAACTTAATGTCTGCACTGTTTTTTGTCCTGCACTGTCTTTTGTCCTGCACTGTCTTGCTTGTCTTGTCCTGCACTGTTTGCACCAGGTTGCACAGTTGCACTTTATGTGGCTAAGACTACTTACATGTCCTTAGCCCTGTCTTTGTTTTATGTAGCACCTTGATCCTGGAGAAACGTTGTCTCATTTCACTGTGTACTGCAACAGCTATATATGGTTGAAATGACAATAAAAAGCTTCTTGACTTGACTCTTGAAATCACAGTTTAACAACTGAGGAAAGGTTTCTCCTTTCCACAAATTCTACAGTTTGCGCCACTCAACGGCACACAGTGTGTGGGTCAGGTTTTCTTCGCTGCCCCCCAAATAAATAAACAAACAAAAGAACAGGGTTTTTCGCTGTTTTTATTCGTTACTTGATCAAGGTTTGGGACTCCTTTTACATACCAATCAACAACTGGACAGTAGTATCTTTATGATTGGATCTGCATTAGGCACGCATCAGTTAGCTACTCTGATGGTTAAACCTAAAGGAGTGCTATCGTCTAGTTGAACGAAATTGGAACACGCAATGACTTCAACAGTGATACAATTACAAGAAGATGATAAGAGGAACACGCTCAAATCAATCTTTAATCGAACTATGGGGAGATTTCTTCGTCCCCACAGCTGATCTTGATAATAGTAAAATGTGCAGTAAAGAGATTTCTTCGTCTTTACGAGGGATTCTTAATATTATGACTGCAGTTTAATTCTTCTCTATTCTTTTTTTTCTTCGATTAATCGTGACTCATAAATAACAAGAAAAAAAAATCAAATCAAATCAAATCAAATTGCGATCACTGAAGCGGAGTCTATGTTGCAACCTATCTCACCACAAGTGCACAGTAAATCAACACAAGTAAATTGACGCTGAGTTAGCTCACAAAGCAAAGTTTGAACAACATGCCCGCATTCTCCACCATTATATGTAGCGATTTTGGCTCGCGAAGCAAGGTAAATATTTATAAGTAATTGTAATGTGTTATAGTGACTGTAATGGAATTAACGTTACACTTATTTGGTCTGTTCGTCTGCCAAACAGGTCGTGTAACCTTTATTAATTCTATGAAGGAGGTATCTTCCCGGCCCAGGAAGGTTCACTCATCTTTTACTTTACACCGTAATTTGAATTAAATTAACTTAATAGAGCATGTAGTTCAGACCAAATGTTGCAGGTACCTTACGTTTGTGAGCGATACTCAGAGACAATCACTTGTGGCACAAAAATATGACATTTAATGAATGAGACAAACACAACATAAAACTAACTACACAAACAAACAAAAGAAATAGGGAAAACAAAGATGAAAAAAAATAAAACAAAATAAATTAAAATTGGAGAAAGGGAGGAAGAGACTGGAAAGAAGAAATTAGAGAAAGGAAGGAAAGGAATGGCAAGCTTAAACTTCAAAATTAATCACACCCTAACTGGGAAATCGTCACCGGAAACTTAAATTTACCTTAAGACTCAATACAAGGTTCATACTTAAAATACGCATCTAAATTGGTTGGTAAAGGAAACGGTTACTTGCATTGGCTTACTGCACAAGAGTCCGGATGCAGCAGAGAAAACTCTGAATAGTCAGTTAGGGTGGGGTCAGACGTTCTTCCAAGTTCTCCTGAAGATCAGAATAGTTGTCGTTCTTGGAAGTGAAGCTTGCTGGAACTTCTGAAACAATGGTGTATTTTATTTGAGCACGAAAGGTGCCATACCGTCTTAATACACCTTGGATAAAGTTTTATCCAAGGTGTATTAAGACGGTATGGCACCTTTCGTGCTCAAATAAAATACACCATTGTTTGAAAAACGAGTATCCGATAATTTTGTGGTCATTTGGACACTAAACATGAAGGGTAATGACGGTATAAAGGCAGCGGTACATTACATACACAGATCAGTAATCGAAGGGTAACTGATGTTAATACAATATAATGTTCATAAGCTGTTTAACCTCCTTCCACCAGGAAGGAGATACAGGAACCTACGCACCTTAGAACCATTTCTGTAATTCTGTAATATTTATTTACTGTATATGCTTTCATATATACCACCTGCTGTAAATATGCTATATATTTATCTGCACTTTTGCACTTCTGCTATATTTTGCACTTCTGGTAGATGCCAAACTGCATTTCATTGCTGTGTACCTGTACTATGCAATGACAATAAAGTTGTATCTATCTATTATTAGTATGTTATGAGGTCACTACAATATTGTCAATATTTGACTGATAATAACAAAAAACTATAGCGTTGCACAATTAACTTACAAATATAGCAATAATTTAAGCTCAGATAACATTTGGCTAAAGTCAAATTTCAAATTTGTTAATAATTGACTGATAATAAAAAAATTCAGCTCACCTCAATATGGTTTTTCAAATTAGACGGCGAGTTTTTGTAAGCCATTAGCTTGTGGTTTTTGGTGCGCATAGCTTACAGCGCATGCACAATGACTTATTTTTCCATCCAACCATTTCAAACAATTCTTCCAGGTATGGCAAGGAATGTATAAGGGTTGGGGTTGGTTGGTCTTCATAGCTACCAACTTCCTCGGTGGTGGTGGTGCTTGGTTGTTGAGACATTTGGTTTGAGTTTTGAGCCTCTGCCATGGACATCTTCGTTTTTGGCTCCATCTGCTATGTCCAGCGTTGGGTAACTGAAGTGTGACATGATTTGTGTCATGTGCAGGTGCAATGGGTCACGTACAAACCAGTAGGGTGTCGGAATGGCATATGTTTATACTTCTTATCCAACCACAATCAAATTCACTCTATCCGGATGGTGCGATTTATCTTGATAAGGTTTTTTGGAATGATGACAATGCCGGAATGAAAACAAGCCACAATTAAATAGGAATAATGAGGCTATTTTTAAAATGTAAGGAGTAGAAAGTACAGAATGGTGCAAGAACTCTGTGCTTGTTTGTGACTGTTAGATGCAGGCCTTTTTATTTACTATGGGAATTTATTACTGTTTACATTGTCAGAGGTTACATTCCTCCTAGCGCGAATGCTAAAGAGGCGCTAAGTGAGCTATACAGAGCTATTAGCTACCTGCAGAATGTTCACCCCGACGGACTGTTTATCATTGCCAGAGATTTCAACCATGCAAATCTCAAGTCAGTGCTCCCTAAAATCCATCAACATGTGGACTTTGCTACGAGAGGTGAAAACTCGCTGGATCTTGTATACACAAACATTCCCGGTGCGTACCGTGCGGAGCCCCACCCCCACCTCGGCTACTCAGACCACATCTCTGGTATGCTAATTCCAGCATACAGACCACTGACTGGAACATCTTCAGGGAGGCTGCAACCAACGGCGACTCCGTCAACTTGGAGGAGTACACGTCAACAGTGACCAGTTTCATCGGCAAGTGCATTGATGACGTGACCGTACTCCAAGACCATCACTACATGCTCCAACCAGAAGCGATGGATGTGACATGCATTTACATTTTACATTTACAGCATTTGGCAGACTCCCTTATCCAGAGCGATGTACATAAGTGCTTAAATCTCTAACATTGGATATATTACTGCTGGATTAGTAGGTTACATACTTAAGATACCATGAGTTTAAAACATTGTTCAAGTGACAATGAAAAAAGTTTTATTTATTTATTTATTTATTTATTTATTTATTTATTTATTTATTTATTTAGTTAGTTGTTTGTTTGTTTGTTTTATTGATTGTTTATTTTACAAAAGATAGGGAAAGAAGTGCTAGCTGAGGTGTTTCCTGAATAAGTAGGTCTTCAACCGCCAACCGTGCATGCGCTGCTGAGGACTAGAGACCTAACCTTCAGAAAAGGGGACAGGGACACCCAGACAATCCACATCCACTTCCAGGACAGGTCATATAGGCAATCACAAACTACAAGACAGCTTCACCTGCTTGTGATAGTGATGCCTCCCTCCCAGATGCACTGAACAACTTTTACACTCGGTTTGAGGTGCAGAACAACCTAATGGCAAAGAAGACCAAACCTCCCCCCGACAACCAGGTACTCTGTCTATTCACGGCCGACGTGAGGAGAACTCTATGCAGAGTTAACCCACGGTAGGCTGCTGGACCAGACAACATTCCTGGCAGGGTGCTCAGGGAATGTGCAGAACAGCTAATGGGTGTATTTAATGACATCTTCAACATTTCCCTGAGTAGTGCCATTGTTCCTATGTGCCTCAAGACTACCACCATTGTCCCTGTCCCAAAGAAACCTACAGTGTCCTGCCTCAAAGACTATTGTCCCGTTGCACTCACACCCATCATTATGAAGTGCTTCGAGTAGCTCGTCATGAGGCACATCAAGACTCAGCTACCTCCGTTACTGGACCCCCGACAGTTCACGTATCGTCCAAATCCTCCAGAGATGATGCCATTGCTCCACAGCCCTCAATATAGCCCTAACCCACGTGGACAATAAAGACACTTATGTACGAATGCTGTTCATAGACTTTAGTTCAGCTTTCAATACAATCATCCCTCAGCACCTGATTGGGAAGCTGAGCCTGCTGGGACAAAACACCTCATTCTGCAACTGGATCCTGGACTTCCTGACTGGGAGACCTCAGTCAGTCTGGATCGGGAACAGCATCTTCAGCACCACACTGAACAATGAGCATGCTCAGCCCTCTGCTGTTCACCTTGCTTACTCATGACTGTGCAGCAATGCACAGATCGAACTGTATCATGAAGTTTGCCGATGACACGACTGTGGTGGGTCTCATCAACAAGAACAACGAGTCAGCATACAGGAAGAAGGTGCAACATCTAACTACCTGGTGCAGAGCCAACAACCTGTCTCTGAATGTTGGTAAAACTGAAGAGATGGTTGTTGACTTCAGAACATCAACGGATCATCCGTAGAGATCATCAAGAGCACAAAATTTCTTGGTGTTCATCTAGCGGAGAACCTCACCGGGTCACTCAACACCAGCTCCATCACCAAGAAAGCCCAGCAGAGTCTCTATTTCCTACAAAGGCTAAGAAAGGCACATCTGCCCCCATCCTGACCATGTTCTACAGACATGCACTAGGTTGATTTCACAAGCCTCATAGTGTGGGGTGCTTCTTTTTCCAAGGCATCACATGCAAATAAAACCAATGTAGTTTTGTCACACCTTTCTGTGTCCAATCCTTGACATTCTCCTGATGTTAACTGTGTGATAAACCTTGGTAGGTCCCTTCTTTACTTTAATACATTCTTCTGTAATATTCCAAAATTATCCATGCTTAGAATCCTTTCAAACACTTGTTCCTTGGGATTATTTACTTGAAGATGTTGTCTAAGGAGGTGGATGAACTGGTTGCAACAGCACTGTTAAACCTCAGGAACGCTGTTGTCAAGATGACCTTATACATTCCTGTCACACTCTCTGTTACACTGTTCATCTGGGTCTGGAGACCATGCTGTAAGGTTCACCAAGACTGGAACATGGTTCCATTGTAGATAAGCACTTTGGGACAGCAATGGGCAATGGGTCATTTTTGTTGGTAATTCTTTACCATAACATCATGAATAATTTCAAATTTGTGATGGTGCACATTCTGATCAGAATGCATTTTGTTTTTCTGACTTTGCCATATTTGCTGAGTGACTTGCTGAAAAATAACAGTCAAGTTGCTACCCAGATTCTCGAGCTCCTTTCTGTCTGTTTACTGTAGCATGTAACTGGTTTAAATCCATTTTGGGGCCTGTTCTCTTAAGGGAAGTTTTACATTCCCTTGAAATATGTCCCTCTTTGCCACATGAATAACACACCAGGAGGTTATCAGAGTTTTGAGGGGGTAGCCGTTCCTTTTTCTCTCCAGTATTATAGTTCTCTTATTTCCAGGAAACCTGGCTGGCTCTATTCTTATTGAGGGTTTTAACACCTACTGCTGACACAGGTTGGGATCTTAATTGAGTTAGCATTGCTGTTGAAAAACAAATTTTTTCAATGATGTCATTATAATCAGGGAGATGGGTTAAAAATATCGGCACAGCAGAAAGGGTGAGAGATTCACATGTGTTAATCAAAGCAGATTTAAAACTGACATCATTCGGAGTGATGTCAGAATTGCCACTGAACGTTTTAAATGCCTCTAATAATCGCTCTGAAAATGCCATGGGGTGCTCCCCTTTCCTCATGTGCACATCAGATATTTTATCCCAGTCAATTGACATTACAGCTAGGACTTCAAGCAGTGCCTGTTGCCTCTCTAATTGCCTCGTCCATACCAAATCCGACCCACCACATGGGGTGGAGACGTCACTCCCCGGGCCTCAGCACCTGCTAGGAAGTCTGGCTCCCTATTTACAAGCCCTGGGATGGAAATCGCTCTCAGTGACAATAACCTGGTCTCTGCCCAGAACAGAATCTGCTGTGCCAACCTGAAATGGGGGCGCAGACCGCCCTGAGGATTGATATGGGGAACCACCGCAGTGCTGTCAGTCTGTACTGACATGGCAGCCCCTGAGGTGTGGAAGAAAGTGTTAGAAACACAGCCCTCATCTCCAGGCAGTTTATGTGCCAGGAGAGATAAGGGCCCTCCCATAGACCCTGGGCAGGACGGCAATCCTAGTTACCACATAAGAAGGGTACGAAGCCCACAGCGCATAACCCTTATAACCCTGAGAGGGTTATAATGTCAGCGAGGATGAAAGCCCGCACTCCTGAGCCAGAGCTGGAATGGCCTCATGTGGAGCAGAACCAAAGGAATAACGTCGGCAGCTGCCGACATGAGGCTGATCACCCTCTGTGCCTCGGCGACAGAGAGGCCTCGGCCTAGCCGAATAGCTTTCACCGCTGACAAGATGGAAGCCACCCAAGACAGATGTGCCCGCATCGTGGTGGGGTTCCAAACTAGCCCCAGAAAGGTGGTTCTCTAAAAAGGAGAAAGCACACTTTACTGGGTCAAACCTGAGGCCTAGAGACCTCATATTGGCAAGCACAGCATCTCGATGACTGGCCACCATAGTCGACTGGGCCAGAATGAGCCAGTCATCCAGGTAATTCAGTACACGTATGCCCTGGAGACACAATGGTGCTAGGGCAGTGTCCACGCACTTTGTAATCCTGCATGGTGAAAGGGCTAGGCCAAAAGGAAGAACACAATACCGGTACACTTCACCCCCAAAAGTGAACCTGAGGAACTTCCTGTGCTCCGGCAGAATGCCTATATGAAAATAAGTGTCCTCAAGGTCGATCATCACAACCTTGAGCGTAAGCGTCTTGAACCTGTAAGTCTTCAGAGTACAGTCCAGAGCCCAGAGGTCCAAAATCGGACACAGCCCCCCATCCCTTCACCAGATTCACACCAGGTTGGGGGAAATGGGAACTGCTGGATTATCGTGTTATGTACTATGATTGTAATTCTTCTAATGACCATCTGCATGTGTGTGTTTTGCTGCAGGATACAAGGTAAAACTAGTTGAACTTTAAGGTTGAAAATGTGAATGAACTGAATTTTTGTGGTAATTGTGTTATATTAATTGTGTGTTTATGAAAATGGAATTTTCTTTCAGGAAAATTAAATTTATCATGCTGCAGTCACTCTACTGACTCCACTGAAAAGGTATGAAAACATTCAGATTAATGACTATATTAGCATAAGAAAAGGAATTAAAAGTGAATTTTTTATGATTTCCTTCCAATAAACAAAGTTTTATAGCATGTATCACAGTAAAATGCTTGGTGTTGGACTAAACTATGCTTGTAAAACTCTAGGTATTAAACAGCTAGGTGTAATGTAAATGTGTAGGTCTAATGTAAAGAAATGAAGATAAATAACATAAAATAAGTTATAATTAGTTGTTTAACTGGAATAAAATGTCAGTAAAAGAAAAGGCAAACTCACATATACAACCCCATATCAGAAAAAGTTGGGACAGTATGGAAAGCACAAATAAAAAAGAAAGTAGTTATTTCTAAATTTACTTTGACTTGTGTTTCATTGCAGAACACAAAATGTGAACACAAAATATTTCATGTCTTGTCTGGTCAGCTTAATTTTATTTGTAAGTATACATCCTTTCCTGTAATTCAGACGGGAGCAATTGAAGGCTAGTAATCAGGTAAATTGGTTAAATAATGATGTGATTTCAAACAGGTGATGTCAACAGGTGATTGTAATTATGATTTGGTACAAAAGCAGCATCCAAGAAAGGTTTAGTCCTTTAGGACCAAAGATGGGCCGAGGATCGCCAGTTTGCCAACAAATTCGTGAGAAAATTATTGCAATGTTTAAAAACAATGTTATTCATAGAAAGATAGGAAGAAATTTGCTTATTTCACCTTCAACAGTGCATAACATAATTAAAAGATTCAAGGAATGTGGAGGAATGCGTAAAGGACAAGGGCACAAGCCTAAGCTGAACAACCGTGATCTCCAATCCCTCAGGCTGCACTGCATCAAGAATCATCATTCATCTATAAGCGATATCACCACCTGGGCTCAGGACTACTTTGGCAAACCTTTGTCAGGTACCACAATACGTAGTTACATCCACAAATGCCAGTTAAAACTGTACTGTGTCAAAAGGAAGCCCTAACAGTTAACAGTGTCCAGAAGCGCCGTCAACTTCTCTGGGCTCTGAGGCATCTGGGATGGCCCATCACACAGTGGAAACATGTACTGTGGTTAGATGAATCAGTATTTCAGGTATTTTTGGAGAAAAATGGACGCCGTGTGCTCCAGACCAAAGAAGAAAAGCATCATCAAGACTGTTACCAGCAACAAGTCCAAAGGCCAGGGTCTGTCATGGTATGGGGTTGTGTCAGTGCCTTTGGCAAAGGTAACTTCTGCAATGGCACCATTAATGCTGAAAAGTACATAGAGATTTTGGAGCACAATATGCTGCCTTCAAGAAGACATCTTTTCCAGGGACATCATACATATTTCAGGAAACTTTATAGAAATTTATGGAAATTTACAGGAATTTATGGGGATTTGTGGAAATTATTTGGAAATATAGGGAAATGTATATAAACTATATGATATACAAACATAAATAAACATTTTGTTTGGTCATAAGCAGACATGCATGCAAGGTAATACAAGTTTTAAAAATTATATCTTGACTGATATAATTGTAAGTAGAACTTTAATTGATTCTTTCATTGAGTAACACAAAAGCATAATAAACATTGTTATTCTTGTATTAATAATAATTTTAATAAACATAATTCCCTATGATTGCTGTAAAATGAAAGCATTCCCCACCCTTGCCCTTCTAAAAAGTCCCGATCATAATGTAAAATGAAGCATTTTTTCTCAAGTGAGTGTGTGTGTCTGTGTTGGGGGGGGGGGGGGGGTTGTCATGAGATTATCTGTGCATGTGGTAACACTCCTAATTTACTGCTTATTAAGAGTTAGCAAGATAGTTATTAAGTTTAGGTATTGGGTACAATTAAGAATGTAGAATTAGGTCATGCAGAATAAGGCATTAATATGTGCTTAATAAGTTCTAATAAATAGCCAATATTCTATTAATATTCATGCTAATAAGCAACTAGATAAATGACCCTAAAATGAAGTGTTACTGTGCATGTTATGGAAGAATGCAAGTACATGCAGAGGGTGTGGCCTCAATGGCCCTCCAGTAATCAGTGTGCTGTGTGCAAGTGACTGAGGAACGGAGGTTTTAAACAAAATTATGCTGCAAGATTTTTTTTTAACTACATTTAAGTTCCTTGTTATAGGCAACTCTGAATTTTTTTTTAATTCGCAGTTTATTTCCATATATTCCCATTAATTCCCATGGAAAGTTTTTCCAGCCTTGAAAATTCCTGGAATTTTGCAACCCTATATAAGATCAGGGGATGAGACAGGAACATTTTCTCAGCATCTTGTACCATCACAGCACAGGCGGCCACAGCCCGGAGACACGCAGGTAAGCCCTGGGCAACAATATCAAGTGTTTTAGACAAGAATGCACATGGTATCAACATCCCCCCCCCCCCCCCATGCTCCTGGGCCAAGACAGCAGAGGCAGTGCCCTCATGCTTGCAGACATAGAGATGGAACTCCTTCGCATAGTTCAGGAGCCCCAGAGCAGGAGCTGAACATAGAGCCATCCGCAGAGCCTCATAAACTTCAAGCGTTTCAGGAGTCCATGTTAGTGGACGTTGCATTGGGTCCTTGTGGGAGATTGCGGACCGGAGGCATTTGTCGTAGTAAGAACAGTCAGGTATCCATTGACGGCAGTAGTTTATCAGCCCCAGGAAAGCCATTAGAGCGTGTTTTGTGTCAGGACATTGTGTGTTGAGGATTACCTGTATACTTGTCTTGAGAGAGTTTTTTTGTTTCCTTGAGAGAGTTCAAACCCCAAATACTTCACTGTGGGCAGACAAAACTGCAATTTAGGTTTTGAAACCTTGAAGCCGTTTGAAGCTAGAAGGCGCAGGAGGTGGAGGGAGGCTTGTTCACAGAGCTTTTCAGAGGCTGCAGAGACTAAGAAGTCATCTGCATACTGTAAGACAACAGAACCATTGGGGAGAACAAGATCACATAATGCATCCCTTACAACAGCAGAAAACACTGCCAGAGAATCAATATACCCTTGTGGTAGGTGTGTCCATGTATACTGCTTCCCCCTGTGTGTGAAGACAAACAGAGGCAGCATCTGCGCTTCAACAGGAACACTGAAAAAGGCAGAACATAAGTCATTAACAGACCAGATTGACAGGAGTGAACTTACACATGGTTTGACTACTCCCTGTTGTGGAAGAGATTGTAAAATCCCATCCATGCCCTGCAATTTAGCTTTAGACAAAGGATTTAACTTAGCTGCATAGGGTGTATACTGCACAAGACCCACATCATTCTTATGATCAGCCCACAATGAGGGCGGTAAAATGTCTAGCAAGGCAAAAGATGAGGATGGTGATTTCTGTGTGGTAGAGAGAAAACAGTCATTAAACGCCATATCAGATAAATTTGACAGTGGAGCAGACTCAGGAACAGAAACAACAAGTTTAGAGCCAGAGAAGCTAATAGAAACATGTAGCCTGCTCATGAGATCCCTCTCCAAAATATTAAAAGGACACTCTGACATATAAATAAATCAGCGATGTAAGAAAATGTTAGGATCAGAATGACATGTGACTAGGAGAGATGGAGTAGATGGGGTTTCTTTTGTGACCCCTTCTATTCCCACAGAGCCAAGGGATCCCCCTGAGAGAGGACCCTCATATTGCTTCACCATTACTGACATTGTAGCTCCTGTATCAAAGAGGAAGGGATATACTGTGGCACTTACACATAACTCAAGAAAAGGCATTTCATTTACCTGATGTGATTCATATGTACAATGTAGCATGGTCGGGGTCATGCTCTGTAGGCATCCCTATGTGTGGTAGGGATTTAACTGCATCCCGGTGAAAGGGCGGGGTGCAGCCTGGTGTGGTTGGGAAGGCAGTGCTGGAAGGGGACCTGCGGGAACATCTCCCATCTCTCTAAGTCTCCTCATACATTCCTTGGCCCAATGGCCATTCTTACCACAAAAAAAAAAACAGGGAGAGCTGAATCACTAATATTTGCCTCTTCACTGTGTACCACAATTTACCACAACCTGTTTCTGTGTTTCTTTAAATGTAGGTAAAAAGTTGCTGCCACAGTGGTGTGTGTGTTCACTGCTGTGTGTGTGCACTTTGGATGGGTTAAACGCAGAGAACAAATTCTGAGTATGGGTCACTTAGCCGTGTGTCACGTCACTGTCACTAAGGTCAAGGCATCTGTGTGTAAGAGAGAGAAGGAATGTGTGTGTGTGTGGGGGGGGGGGGGGACGATGACAATGTGCTCTGTACAGAAAGTCTGCAACATTATCAGAAAAAATTAAGTATTTTATACAATTATACTCACAACGCCGATGATAAAAGTCTGGTACACAGGAAGTCAGCACAATGCAGGGCAGGAAAAAACACAGAAAACAGGAACATCAGTAAATATTAACAAATACCTTAACATATTCTTGAGTCAATTTTCCAATATTATTAGTTTAACTTTCAGACTCTCTTTTACTCTAGAAGTTTTAAGTCAACATTGGGAACTGGGAATATCCATGGTGGAACATTTCCCCATAATATATTTGGCCCATACTCAATTTTGTTTAGGGCATACTCTTCTGCTATCGTATTAATATTCCACCCAAACCCTTTACCTTTTCGTTTTTGTGAGTACTCCCAACAATCAGATAGTACTTCTATAGTAGGTTGTTCTTTCCCAGAACCTTTGAGCTTAACCCAGTATGTCAAGGAAAGTTTTACTCTTCTTAGATTTAAAGGTAATTCACCAGATTCCACAAGTAACCAGTCATAACTGCTCTTATAATATTTAATGCTTTATTACATTCACTTTCGTCCTGTTTAATATGCAATCTCCATAAACATTTCTCATCGAACCATAATCCTAAATATTTAAACTTTTTTTTACTCTTTTACTCTTACATGTTATGACTATATATATATATATATATATATATATACCAAATGTAAGCCTTTTAATCCAAAACGCTTTGGTCGCCCCGCAAATATTCCGTTTGTGTTCCGAAAACTGGAAACAGTACTGCGCCATCATCTTGTTTTTCCGCTCTAACTTCTCACTGGGGTATTCAAAAATTCTATGTCATATTTATAGCCCAGGGCCTAATGGATCAAACAAGCCCTCACTTAAGCCAATCGGTGCTTGTATTGCAGAGATAGACGGCTGAGAAGCCAATGATGTCATGACATCATTTTTGGGAACCCTCCTTTGACTGACAATTACTCCTTCTCTATAGCTCTTTAGCCAATAAACAGACGATTCCAACGATATGCAACATGCCACGTCTCCGCTGCCTGGATCTGCGTGAAAAAGCTGCGCAGAAGAATTCTTGCGTAATCCTCGACCTTTTCTCACTCTCACAGCTCAGGGTGTCAAGTTACAGGCCTGTTTTCACAGCAGACTTGTAGACAGAGAGGCTCTGCTTGTTTTAGGCCTTTTAAACTGAGCATGGGGAACACAATGGGGAACAGGTGTGATGACCGGGAGGAGCAGATGAAGACGGGGCAATCACGTGACAAAAACAACAACAAACGCACATGGCAAAAGTCTGCGCTGATCCCATACTTCTAGGGGGCCTTGTTATATTATTAGAGGTCCCCTCTGTAGTACTTAGGGTTTTCAAAATCAAATCCAGTTATGCTTGTTGGCATACAACCATATCTTTTAGCTCTGCGAAGTCCATTCTACTCTGTTCAAATGTAACAATAGCTTGTGTTTCCAGTGAGTGAGGAGCTACTCTACTAGATCTATTTCAGAGAAGTTACCCCTCCTCTGCCCACTGCATTGCATCTTTAAGTAGATCAAGAAGTGTCCATAAAGGATTTTGCCTTACCAGTCTTTTAAGTTCCCTACGGAGAGTATGGTCATAACCACCTGATGGTCAGACATAGCATTAGGGTTAGCTTTTCGTACACTATCCATTCAAAGCATGAGAAAACTCTTGAAAAGATTCCCCTTCTTTTTGCTTTCTATTTAAAAAATGCTGTTGTAAGGCAACATAAGAAAAGGAAGAATAATACGACTCATGCAAAACAGTAAAAATCTGAGTTGAATTTTCTCTTACTTCCCTGGACCTGAATTTAATTTCAGTCCGAGCCTCCCCCTCTAAATGATCATAAACAAAGACAGCTTTGTCCCACTCTGACATATGTCTCCCCCTAATGCAGCTCTCCACTTCTTCAATCCAATTTTTAATAGGCAGAGATCCCAATGACACTTTACCAGACAATTTGGGACATTTTCTCTCTCTGGGCAAGTATAAAGCTTGTTCCCTCCTTTGTCCATTACCTTCAAGTGTTGAACTTGAAAGCTTGAAGCTCCATTTTGAGTCTGCTGTGTCAGTCTCTCATTTTCTACATGCAGTTCCTCCAACTGTTCCTGTAAGTGTTGCAGCCCCACTTCCATAACTACAGCAGACTATCAGCTTATGCCACAGCACCTCCTGTCCAGTGACAATATCAAGGTCCCTCAAAGCCAATTGCTGTTTCTCATTGCAGAAAGATAAAAATAACCAAACAACAACAACAACAAAAAACACTACCTACTTCCTATACTATACTACATTTGTAATATATTATATTACAAAAATGAGACAGCAAATTATATACACAACAATCAAACACATATAGACATGAAATGATTTATGTAAATAACTCATCAAATATTGGTCCCAGCTCTCCAAGATATTAATGGCCAGCTCACACTCTTACTATATTAACTAGTTTCCTGGTGTGTGGCAGACCCTTAAAGCGTAGGGAGACATCCCCCTGATAATACACACTGAAAAGAAAAAACACCACAACTCAAAACATAAACCTTCACTCATACCCACTTCAGGAAAACTTGGCAATTTTCCCATAACATCAAAATAAATCCCCATAAATAAACAGATCAAATAATATTTCCACTTCTCCAGTGCCTGCTTAAAAAGTCTTGGAATAATTAGCCAACCACACCCCCTACTGGTAGGCACCTGCCTGGCTACACAAGCATTAGAGGCGAACTCATTCCTATAATAATGAAGGGGTCTGAGGAAGACTGTTATGTAAATGGGATTAAGGGTGGGTGAAATTCCAGGATCTGGTATGGAGCTGTTACATCCTTTCATGTTTTGAGTGTCACCCAAGTGTTTTTTCTCTATCTGATGGGACTGCCCCCTAAAATGTGTAGAATTACAATGTATTACAACTTTAAGTCAGACTTGATGACTGCAGCACCCGTGCCAGTATGCTCTGACTAGAAGACTTACGTTCATCGTGTCTCTACTAGGGATGTACCGATACTAATTTTTCTCTTCCGATCCGATTCCGATACCAGCGTTTGCCAGTACCGATCCAATATCTGTGTTCTTTTCCACCTTTAAAACTAAAGAATGTATACAACTCGCTTAGTTATTAAGATTTATTTGTTTCTGGCAAAAAAATACAAATATGCCCTTATTACTGGATGAAAAATGAAAACACAAAAAACGTATTAATGCAGTACCAAACAGTACTTTTAACAGTTAGTGGTATAACAATCTAAACCATATATACTGCAATTATTAAACAAAATTATTTTCTAAAGAAAAGGCAATATTTTAGATATAGAAGATGTGCTGATCTTGTCTGGAGGGAAATTCAGCAGCCATCGTTAAGTTCTTTACTTTAATCTGAAACACAGACACATACACACACACACACACACACACACACACACACACACACACACACACACACACACACACACACACACACACACACACACACACAAAAGGCCATCGCTAGTGGGGTAATAATACAAAAATACTGCCTTTTAAGTCATGCAACTTAACTTTCAGAACTAAAAGATTCTAAATCTACAGCTCAGGCATACAGTAACATAAGTCTTTACTGTCTTCTTGGAAATCTTTTGATATTTAAGAGGCAAAAAACATGGACAGGAACTTGGACCTAGAGACCATGCATGGTTTCACACAGAGCTTGGACCTAGAGACCATGCATGGTTTCACACAGAGTGCTTTAAGCATATACAGTATATACTGTACTGTATCAAAGTTCATTATATATATATTTGTATATTATATAATTGCATAAGAATGTGATGTGAGCTTTAAAATGAATTAAAAGAGGCTTCGAGGAAGAGGAATTTGGCTTTGAAACAGGCTTTATGAACAAAGTGAGGCATCTTAAATCTGTGTATACATTTCGAGTCTACATTTGAAGACTGTCAGTCTCCTCTTGACCTGCTGAATTCAATCTACAGAATGCAGCTCCAGAGCATTTTTGGAGAGGTTTGTGCTGCAGTGCGCATCTTCTGCACTCTACCTGTCTCTGTTTCTGGTGAAGAAAGAGCTTTCAGCAAGTTTAAGCTTGTCAAAAGCTCAGGTCTACGCAAACTCAAGAAAGGTTTAATAGCCTTGCCCGACTCTCAATTGAAAGCCAACTAAGAAGACAGTCGACAGGTGACTTTGCCAACAGAAAGGTCAGACACTGGGATTTTGGTTCATCCAAGGTGAAGTGACGTAAAAGGTCATAAAGGGTTAATGTTCAAACCGATATACTTATAATAATCATTCATATAATTTTCATGTTTCAAAGTTCATTACTGATTGAAATTTGTTTATTTGCTCTCCATTTGTTTTTATCTATAATGTTATATTTGAATATTTTGCTTTAACTGATGTTCAGTAAAACTTCTATTTACATTTATTTGTTATCTGTTTTGTTATATTTCAAGGAACCCCTTAGATTACATGTGGGCCTCCATGCTCATATATTGTACAATAAACTATATTAGTGGAGGAGTGTGGGGGCCCAAAATTTTTTCAGGGGGCCCCAAATCCTGTAGATACGGCCCTGGGTATGAATACTTACGCATATGTAATATCATTTGTAATTAATTTACAAAATTATGCCTTGTGAAGTGGTGTAAAACATTTTGTATCTCTGGTGTGTAATACAATACAATATTAATACAAAATATTAGTTTAGTTTTCATTTATTAATTTGTGCGTGTGTGTGTCTGTGTGTGTGAGAGAGAGAGATTATGACTGGTGGTGATTATTGTAAGTTTTTGTTACCTTTTTGGACTCCTTTAACATTTGTAATGTTGCTCCCATATAAAACAGATCAGCACAATCCCAGACATTTTTAGGGTCATGATTGTTTCGTTTTGAGGTTTTGTTCAAACCGACCATCGCTAATGAATGTTTTTTTTTCATTGGTTGTTGCGTCAGCCTAATGTGTAGCCTCTTTTTGTGATCGGCTGATAAGTGTCCGGCTAGACTAAGAGCTCCAGGGGAGATGCGTTTGATTCCTCCCCGGTTCCATAGAGACAGCGGTGCGGACTGATACATTTTGGGCGCTGCGGCTTATTAAATATATGATAAATAGTCAAAAGGTTTTTCTGCGTGAGAAATACGATGTGTGGCGACAGAGCGTGAGAAAAGACAAAGGGACTGTCAGTCTAAATGCGTGACACTTGACAGCACTGCTTTTGCCTCTAGAGTTTGTATACGAATCAGAGTTTTCGTTTGCATGTTTTCAACTATCTGCAAAACCTCCAACAGATGTAGATCGGAAACCGTCTGAGTATCCGAACTGTTCTGTCACCCAATTTTTATTTTTGGAGGGCGGGTTAGGAGTGTGATTCAAGAGCGATTTTTTTTACTTTGCTTTTACGCGCGTGCATTGTAGTCCTTCAAAAGTGTGCAGTGTGCACGCACAGACAGAGCTGGAGGCGTTTGTCTATAATGTTAATCGGCGGAGAGCCGCAAAGACGGTTATATAAAGTATTTTATAAATGTTTTACCTTGTTAGGCTCCCCTGCAGCAGTGCTTTCAGTTATCAAAGTCTACCCAAATTAATTTTAGTTAATCATATACAGTAGTTCATCATTCCATTCACTAGTTTGCTTATTCTTTGCAAACTGAAGTAATTGAGTATTGACTTACAAATGAAACATTTCTAACTCAAGATTGTAATGTTTACATTTGGAAAATTCTGACTAGTGCTCACACTTACAAATTTAGTAGAGCACACACACAGATCAGTCAAATGACATTCAAATACATGCTTGTTTTTTTTTTATAGATGGATATACAACGTTTAATAACGTAAATGAAACAAATAGATGACTTTTGAAGTAATTATACTGATATACTTGTCCCTTAGCGACACATGTTTTCGGATTGCGTAGGAAACCTTCAGCGCCCCCACTAAGGAGTGTATCTTAACTGGCACGGGGTTGTGTTGGAAACACAAGATCAACTATTAAAAGTTGGTCTTACCTTGAACGCAGGTGTCCTTCGAAGTCCCCTCTGTCTTCTAACAAAGGCTCCTCTCCAAGGTCTTCTACTTAAACTATTGTTTGAATCTTTAAATGAAGGAGGCAGACTTAGACCTTTTTGTCTTTTCAGGATCCTCACAATGGGAGGCCTGGTTTTTATTAAAAGTAGTGTAATACAAATAGGTGTGTGTATACACCTAAATACAAACTTCCTTCAAATAATGAAACAGTATTAGAATAAGTAAAAGGTATTAAGATGCAAAGATTATAACAAACCAAGAACTCTCCAAGTGTAAACTTGCGTTTGTTCTATGATGCAACTAAAGTATAACATGCACTAGGCTGCTTACAATAGAATGCACACTCAATGTGGGTTCCACAGTTGTCCTGCCGTGTGATTGGAGTCATCTGTCCATCAAAACACCTCATGTTAAGTGGTTTATCGATAAGAAGACTGTGTTTGAGCAAAAGGGTAAAGATTCACATCAGGGTGAAGGATATGAGGGTCGTGTGGACGTTCCTGAGGACGAGCTGCTGAGGAAAATGTTCCCTAGTGATGAAGAACATCAGTGTTAGTGATACAGGAATCTACAGCAGCTCCATGATGAATGACACACAGGTCTTGGTCCAGAAAGTTAAACCGTCAGTTGTTGGTAAGTGGATTAATCTCAGACGATACTGAGTACGACACATATCAGTACACAAAGTTTAAAATGTCTGGAAAGTTACTGAGTGACTTAAGCAGCATGTTTCCTGTAGATGTCAGTGTTTTTCAGCCCTGGTTGAGAGAGAACTACACAGTTTAATGTTCCCACAGATCATTCTGAAGCTTTTCATGGCTGTGTTAGACTGAGTGAGGAGAACACACACCTCCTGTCCTGTATTTCACTACTGTTTCAGGACACACTCAGTCACTTCCTCTCAATAATCAACACTCAATCCTCATCTAAGAGCCTTGTGATCTGATAAAGTACTGAAATGGTTCTTAACCAATAACTCTGATCTGACATTGATAAAATATCTTCACTTTCCATTTCCAGTTGATTAAAACATTATAAATGTAGAATAAATGAAAGTGATCCAGTGTTTGTGGGCAAAAGATCAGGGGCAGTTCTAGGATTTCATCTTTAGGGTTTTTATCCCTTAGTGAGAATTAAAACAAGAAGAGTTTTATATTATATATTATATGACTACATAGTAAGCCAAAAGTTATGGTATTATTCAGTGTTGTATAAAGTACTAGAAGGCAATACTCGAGTAAAAGTACAAGTATCGTACTAGAAAATGACTTTGGTAGAAGTTAAAGTCACCTTTTAGAATATTACTCAAGTAAAAGTCTTACAGTATCTGATATTTACTGTACTTAAGTATCAAAAGTAATTTTCTGATATTTAATGTACTTAAGAAAAAAGTAAAGTAAAATTTCAGTGATTTTCGGTAGGCATAAGACCAGGGGCAGTTCTAGGGTTTCATCTTTAGGGGTTTAGTTAGGTTTAGGTTTAGTTTAGGTTTAGCCCTCAGTGAGAATTTAAAACAAGAAGAGTTTTATATTATATATTATATGACTACATAGTAAGACAAAAGTTATGGTATTATTTAATGGCAAAAGTGGGCACCAAAATTTTATGCATGATGTAATGATGCCAGTCTTGAATCAAATCAGTTCATGTATGTGTGTATTCTCTACAAACAGTGTGTCCAATGTATGCAGTCATTAATAAACTAATATTCACAAGACAAAGACCAAATCAATAAATGTTATTTTTATTTAGTATTGAATGGATTGTTTGCATTAATATTTAGTTTGTGCTACAACTCTGGTAATAAGAATAGTGAAATTTCACTGCTTTTGATTGCCGTATTTGCGGCTTTCAGCCGAATAAACGCCTCCAGCTCTGACTGCGCGTGCACGCTGTGCGTGCCTGTACTTCTCCGTAGCGCGCGCGGACGTGTGTAATGCAATCTAGGAGCAGTGATTCGCCCAAACCTCCCTTATTACAGTCGCACACATTTCTTCTGATTTTATTTTGTAGTAACGAGTAACGAAGATGCTTAGTGGGAATATAACGGAGTAAAAGTTTACATTTTATCTCGGAAATGTAGTGGAGTAAAAGTGAAAGTTGACATAAATTTAAATAGCGAAGTAAAGTACAGATACGTGACATTTCTATTTAAGTACAGTAACGAAGTATTTTTACTTCGTTACATTACAACACTGGTATTATTAAATGGCAAAAGTGGACACCAAAATTTTATGCATGATGTAATGATGCCAGTCTTGAATCAGATCAGTTCATGTATGTGTGCATTCTCTACAAACAGTGTGTCCAATGTATGCAGTCATTAATAAACTTATATTCACAAGACAAAGACCAAATCAATAAATGTTATTTTTATTTAGTATTGATATTGCATTAAAATTTTGTTTGTGCTATCAACTCTGGTAATAAGAAAAGTGACATTCCACTGCTTTTGGTTGCTTTTGGTTGCCACCGTTATAGATAAACGCCTCCAGCTCTGACTGCGAGTGCAAGAGGCGCGTGCCTGAGCTTCTCCGTAGAGCGCGCGGACGTGCAGTGACAATCTAGGAGCAGTGATTCGCCAAACCTCCCTAATTACAGTCACACACATTTCTTGAGTTTATTTTGTAGTAACGAGTAAAGAAGGTGTTTAGTGGAAATATAACGGAGTAAAAGTATACATTTTATCTAGGAAATGTAGTAGAGTAAAAGTGAAAGTTGACATAAATTTAAATAGCGAAGTAAAGTACAGATACGTGAAATTTCTACTTAAATACAGTAACGAAGTATTTGTACTCTGTTACATTACAACACTGAAAATATCTATTAGCTCCACACTCTGTATACACACATATTGTAACTATCTAATATTATTGAAATTACCCAATAGTTCCAGTGTAATCAGGTCTGAAGGTTAGCTGACATGTCATGTATGACCATAATGTGGTATTAATCAGCTGGAAATGTGTTTCACTACCAGATTTATTACCATTTATTAACTCACTAATCATTGAGTGAGATGTTGTGTAAATATATTGTGTAATAGAAAGTAATGCCACATACAACGCATGACAAGAACACGACACAAACAATGATGAACAAAGACAGACACACAGGGAGGGGTACGAACACGTGACCTTCAGTACACCAGACTCTCTGCCAGCACACACCCCTGCAGCAGTGAAGTCTTTAATGAATGCTGTTGTGCTTTTTCACTTAAAAAAGTTTAGAATTGTAAAAGCTTCTTAAAAGGTGGGGTCTCCGTTGTTTGAGAAATGCTTCAGAAAACTGCGTTGGGCGCCAAACAAAATGAGCAGAAAGGGGCGTGTCTTGTCTATATGGGCAGAGAGTGTTCAGTGCGCATGTGTGACATTAGAAGAAAGCGGTTTTAACATCGACATGGAGGATAAAAACAAAGAAATAAAGCGAAGAAAGATTTACGATAAGACAAGAAGTAGGACGTGTTAATATAGGATCAGCTTTCCAGCGCTGGAGAGAACTGAAGGAGCAGGAAGTCGGCCACATATTCACAGGTTGGAGTTTCCCGAGTCAATAACTCCTGAGCTAAACGCTGTTACTACACAAATAACACCTCTTTTCTATCGTAGTGATGTAGAGAGGCAGCTACAACCGCGTTTTGTGTAGTAACAGCGTTTAGCTCAGGAGTTATTGACTCGGGAAACTCCGACCTGTGAATATGTGGCCGACTTTACTTAAGACGCCGAGGCGCTTTTTTCCTTCTCGATAGGTGAGTAACGTTGGTTTTGCTTTGTTACACAGAACTAATATATGCCTTTGTCCTTTACATGATTATGCTTGTGTGGCATTTTTGCTTGTTTGTTTATCTACAATCGTATTGTTCTTCCCTTCAGCTATGATAATATGGGGTCAGAATTGTTTCGTTATTCTGAATAAATACACTATGGTCCACAAATAAATATAAAGAGTTTCACAAATATTTTTACAAATTTCACAAAAAGAAATGAAATTCACAAATAAATAAAATGGGATTTGCAAATAAAAAAAATATTTATGAATTGTATTTATTTGCGAATTGCTTCCTCCTCATTAGTGAATCGCGTTCTGTGCATTTGTGGATTTGAAACATTTCTAACGTCAAGACGTGCACAAGAATCCACAAATAGGTGACTCCGCCCACCGCCTACTCCAGCCAATCGGACAACGGTCTCGTGGCGCTGACCAATCGTGGCACGGTCTACCTCAAACCAATCACGTTGTGATTTACTCGCACTATCACAGTGTAATATGTACTGAAAAATACGATTTAAAAAAAACAAATAAAAAACATTTGTCGCAGATTCGAGCCCAATCTGGTAACCCTGTATGGATTGTAGCCAGCACTAAGGGTTAGTTCAATTCTGCTTTCTTTGGAAACGATTTCAGCATCATCAATGTGTCCAGGGGTAGTGTGAAGAGCGAGTAAATCAGAACGTGATTGGCTGGAGTAGACGGTGGGCGGAGTCACCTATTTGTGGATTCTTGTGCACGTCTTGACGTTAGAAATGTTTCAAATCCACAAATGCACAGAACGCGATTCACAAATGAGCAGGAAGCAATTCGCAAATAAATACAATTTATAAATATTTTTTTATTTGCAAATCCCATTTTATTTATTTGTGAATTTCATTTCTTTTTGTGAAATTTGTAAAAATATTTGTGAAACTCTTTATATTTATTTGTGGATCATAGTGTATTCATTCAGAATAACGAAACAATTCTGAACCCATATGATAAAGACACATTTTCAAAAAGGTACGCTGGCTTAGCAGGGGAAACGTACTGAAGACATTTTTTGAGCTGAAAGCAGAAGTGAAAGCCTTCATGGAGATGGGTGGAGTGGCTGTTTCTGTGCTAATTGATCCCAAATGGACTTAGCTTTTCTTGTTGATATCACACATGAGATGTTGAGATGCACAAAGTTTAATTACTTATGGTCTAATTATGTGTCTTAAATCATTCTAACGATACTTTATTCTGCATTTCCAAGTGAACGATGTTAATAAAGAGCTTCTATT
Source organism: Tachysurus fulvidraco (assembly GCF_022655615.1). NCBI lineage: Eukaryota > Metazoa > Chordata > Actinopteri > Siluriformes > Bagridae > Tachysurus > Tachysurus fulvidraco. Next base: position 22,737,834 of record NC_062527.1, on the reverse strand, counting down.
GGGATCTATACAGAACCCTGAGGTTCTGAACTGGGACAGTTAATTCTTTTCTGAAACACAAAAGGGGATCTATATTGAACCCTTAGAGAAAAAATAAACCTTTTATATTAAAACTGTTCTAAAATTCGAAGAATGTGTAAAGTGAAATCAATGGCATTACCTTTAGAGTTTTACCTCAATATAGATAACTCAGACGTTTTGATTGATTTATATAAATAATTCATAATGTATCAAATTGTTCATTAAACAACATTAAAACAGATGTAAAGGACTGAACATTTCAGAGTCATCCCTTCTACATACAGCATAAAACACATCATATGTAATTGTGTGTTTCCAGCTTTAATGGCACAGTTTGAGGAATAACACATTTTAGTATCAGGTGTAATTATGGGCTGAGGATCTCGTTGAGAGCCAGCGGCATGCACGAGATGTTATCAGACACTGGCATGTACGGGATGGAGTTACAGGACTCTACATATCTGATACTGGTTTTCTTAATACTTGTTCTCAGCAAATAAATAATAATAAATATAAAGGTACACCACGACCAATTATTAACTTATCCGTCAGTAGACAGACGGACATACATAATACAAAGAGAAGGAGAAATAGGGAAAGAAAAGCGAAACATAAGGTGAATAAATAAAGAAAAATTTATGTAAAAATCCAAAAGGCTGAAGAATTGGTTGAAGAGTTGAAAGATTTGAATATGAGTGTTTAAAAGAAGACATCGAGGGATCAGACACTGTAACTAGACAGCTGGAAGAAGATTCCAAAAAAAAGAAGACTATAATGCATTATGTGTTATGTTTTATTTTCAGAATGTTAAAGAAAATGCTGAAATGCTTTTCTTATACTGTAATCATGTATTATCAAGTAATAGAGTTGATTAGATTAATATTGTTTATTTTACTGTAAATTTTCTTGTAGTGAATGCTTATAAAGCCTACTGTGTATTACTGAGAGTATCTGCACACAAGTGTTTCAAGGCCTGCTGTTAAGAGTAAAGCCTTCTGTGTATTCACGGGGAGTAACCTGCACGCACAGTGTTTTATAGCTCGCTGTCAAATTCCACGGCAAGAGAAAGCTTCAGTTCTATATAATCACGGCCTGAGAAGTTGCAGGAAGTATGACCACATATAGAAGTGTTAACTGTGACGTTAGAAAAAAAAAGACATTACCAGCGCACACAGAGTCGGGCGGCGAGATATGTTTGGGGAACCGTGTAGTGTTTATGAAATCAGATGGTAGCCATCTAAAAGGCACAAAGCCAACTAAACCTGCCAGCCAAATCTATCTGGCCACAGTAAAAAGGTATAAAAGCCTGCCTTGAATCACAGTGAGTGTGCATTCTATTGTAATCAGCCTTAGTGCATGTTATACTTTAGGTGCACCATGGAACAAACGCAAGTTTACACTTGGAGAGTGTTTCTTGGTTTGTTATAATCTTTGCATCTTAATACCTTTTACTTATTCTAGTACTGTTTAATTATTTGAAGGAAGTTTTTATTTGTAATTTTTATTTTTATTTTACATATATTACACACACCTATTTGTATTACACTACTTTTAATAAAAACAAGGCCTCCCATTGTGAGGATCCTGAAAAGACAAAAAGGTCTAAGTCTGCCTCCTTCATTTAAAGATTCAAACAATAGATTAAGTAGAAGACCTTGGAGAGGAGCCTTTGTTAGAAGACCGAGGGGACTTTGAAGGACACCTGCGTTCAAGGTAAGACCAACTTTTAATAGTTGATCTTGTGTTTCCAACACAACCCCGTGCAAATTAAGACACATTCCTTAGGGTTTCCTACGCAATCTGAAAACATGTGTCGCTAAGGGACAAGTACGTCAGTATAATTACTTCAATCTTCATGTACATGTTCATGTTGTGTGTCAGTTGTATGTTCTGGTCTACATCAGTGATCATTTCAAGACTTCACCAGGAAGGAATTAGTGTTGGGTCTGAACTGAACTCAGAGTTTACAATGACAGAGATATATCTAGAGATAGATATAGTATTTACATTTTTTTAATTTACATTTTTTAATCTTTAATTGTATCTATTCATTAATTAATTTATTTTTATTCATATTTTATCTTTCAAATATTTTCAAACTGGTTTTCAAATTTTTTTTAGGCCGAATTAAACTGTATAGTGTGCCCTCAGTGGGTAAGACGGTTTAAATCCGGCAATGTCAAGCTGCCTTTGCTTTATGTTTGATCATGACACTTAACCCTCACCTGCTGATTTGTATGATGAGATAAATGTTAGTTGTTCTGGATCAGAGCGTCTGCTAAACGCTGTACAGGGATCAGGATACGAGTTTTAGTGTTTTTACTGAGCATCAGATTAATAACTCGTTACATCATAAACTCAACCTGAACTCACTGCTGAGAAACAAATCCAATCAGCCTTCACTAAACAATGCTAGGAGCTAAAAATCCTGCTCTATCACTACATTAAACCATTTCTGCTGATTTACTTTATACACAGAAATCTACCTTTCAGTTCACATATGAACACGTGACTGAGTATAACACGTGTACACAATCATTCATGTAGAAAGAAGGAAATCATCAGCTTTTATACAAACACATGAAATTGTACAGAGTTAGTTGTGAAGTTTGTGATATTTATTCACTATTAGGTGGATGTTTATCACCTTAACATTAATCCTCCCTCTGAATAGGTAATCCTGTCTCTGAAATGAAATGAAATGAAATGAAAGAAATGAAAGATGGCGCGGTGTATACGTGGCATGCCGTAGGTCTTGGAGGCTAGTTATACTGTTTGTTTTATTTTGTTTTATCTTGAAAGAAACGCGGTCCGCAATATTGGTCTATGACAGGTCAACTAACTTAAGTCTGCGGATGAGTTTAAACAATTTGCTGGACTATGCCTCATATGGCTCATATTATCCCCCTCCTCCGTCGATACCTGGTTTCCTACGGCGATCTCCTTGTTCATTACCGGTGAAGAGACAGAGGAAGAAATGTGGAAAAGGTCTTCAGCCAAGGACTATTCTGTTCGCTGGCATTCCCTGGATCTATCATATGAGCTGAGTGCTCCCCTGGTCCCAGCTACGGTGACCTCTGGTGTATATGGTTCTCCCCGGATCCACCATCGAGGAGTGTGCTTCAATCATCTTCGCACTTTTCCTCGGGCGCAGCAGTCAGAGGAGCAGATGGATTATCTGCTTCAATTAAGGATGGGTCTGTTTAATTCAAGATCGGTAGTAAACAAGACTTTTATTTTAAATGACTTTTTTACTGTGCGTGAGTTGGATTGCTTATTTATTACTGAAACCTGGCTTACTGTCAGGGATTTAAGCCCTCTTGCTGAACTTTTACCTTCAAACTGTTTGTAAATTCGCCTCGCTTAACCGGCAGGCTTGGCGGATTACTTTCTATTTTTACAGACAAATTTTCTCATCGGAAAATAGTAGAATATGATTATAGAAGTTTTGAGCTGCAGCTATTTACACTTGAATGGAAAAGTCCACTGTTGATTGCCCTGTTATATCGCCCTCCTAAATACAATGCAGACTTCTTAAATGAGTTTGCAGATGTGTTGGGTGAACTGGTACCAAAGTATGATAAACTCTTAATTCTTGCAGATTTTAACATAAGTGTGTGTTGCACTGTAGACTCTTTAACCAAAGAGTTTATTACGTTGATAAATGCCTTTGAAAGAATAATTCATGCATTTTTAACATCTAGGCTGGACTATTGTAACTCACTGTACTACGGGATTAGTCAAACAGCCTTATCCTGATTACAGATGGTACAAAATGTGGCGGCAAGACTTCTAACATGTACTAAAAAACGAGACCACGTTATTCCTGTACTACGTTCTCTGCACTGGTTGCCGGTACGATATCGTGTTGATTTTAAAATTCTTCTATTAGTATTTAAATCTTTAAATGGTTTGGCCCCTCCTTATCTTTCCCATTTACTGACAGAACATCGTCCAGTTGTGCCTCTCCGGTCATCTACAGTAATCAGAGACTGCATTCCGAAATCAAAGCTGTAAAGTAGGGGTGATCTTGCCTTTTCGGTAGCTTCTCTCCTTACATATCAGATTTTAAAGTTAGGTTAGAAACATACCTCTTTGAATTAGCATATGGTCCAGGATTAAACATATTTACTGTATTGTGTGTTTGTGGTTTCTACAGTATGTTTTTTTTATCTATTAATGATATTTTATTGTCTTTTGCATGGATGTAAAGCACACTGATAAACTGGTGTTGTTTAATAATTATTGAACGACAATAAATTGTATATGGTTCAGTCTCTATAAACTGCTGATACTTTAACTATGTTTCTGGAAAGAACATCTGGATTAAATAAAATATATTAGTAAATAAAATGTGTTTATAGGAATAAATGTCACGTGTGTTAATCTTTTAGTTTTATCAAAGTGTACAAATAATTTAACATTAAGTGAAAAGATAATCTTGTAAAGAACTGAATATGATTGTTATTTTTGAGAAAATAGGGTGTAATAAATCTGTGTTGATCTTTCGGTAATTTATTTTAGTGAAAACTTTTCTTTTCTTTTTCTCTTTCCCCACGTCTCCAAAACTGCTCCAAAAACTCCTCCTTGTAGGATAAAGGAGGTGAGAAAAAAGGGGAGAGAGAGAGAGAGAGAGAGAGCACAATCACCATCCCCCAAAAGCCAGTCTCATTGTGCTCTCTCTCTCTCTCTCTCTCTCTCTCTCTCTCTCTCTCTCTCTCTCTCTCTCTCTCTCTCTCAAACACACACACACACACACACACACACACACACACACACACACACACACACACACACACACACACACACTATCTCCCTCCCTCCCCTTTTTTCTTCCTCGTTTCCAGTCTCATGTTTCTCACTCAATAAACTGATGGTATTAACTGTATTTCTGTAAAGAACATCTGGATTCAAACGAAAGAACAGATTTATTCTATTATAACTTTATAATCATTACTTAAAGAGAAAGAGAAAAGAGAGATAAATATACTGTGGTGTTTATTGTGTAGTTTGTGACTAACAGTCTTTACTAAAATAATGAGAAGGAGAAAGTAAAAGATTCACTGTTAATGACGGGGACAAAAGAACCTCATAAACTTTATCTAATTCACACTGAATGACAGGAAATGTTCTTCTGTCTCTGAGGTAAATCTGAGTTTTTAATTTTCTCCCTCAGCAGTTTTATTAAGAGCTGTGTGTGAAATCAGTCAGCTGTTCTGTCACTTTTATTTATAACGTGTCTCTGTTTGTTTGTTTCAGAAAATCTGCCAACACTCCACAAGAGTCTTCCAGACATCATGTCCCTCCTTTATATTTCCATCTTATGGGTCTGTGCCTGTGTGGGTGAGTGACCAGGTTCTACAACACCAACAAGACAGAAGTGTCCTTCTATTGAATCAAATATCACAACAATGTTTTGTCAAATGTTACAAATCCTGTAGATTGTAATGTTTCTCCCACAGACAGTGCAGAATCTCTGGTTACTGTATCAGCTGCAGTGGGTTCCACAGTCATCCTGCCATGTAACCTGAATGAAGAGTTAAAACCAACATCATTTATTAGGTGGCAGATCAATAAAGTCATTGTGTTTGAGAGAAGCAGTGATGTTACATATTCAGGTTCAGGATATGAAGGACGCGTGGATGTTCCTGTGGACGAGCTGCGTGAAGGAAACTGTTCCCTGGTGTTGAAGAACGTCAGATTAACTGATGACCAAATCTACAAATCCTTTACAATGGTACATGGGGACACTAATAACACTACGGATGCAAAAGAAATTAACAGTGTTACACTCTCAGTTGATGGTGAGTAAACTGTTCAGTGTAAAATATTGACTAATTATAGAAGTCACAGTGTCTCAGATAACAGAGCTGGAAATAAGGAACAATAACAACATCTATTATAGAGATGAATCAATACTTTATTTAGAGTTAACAGATGATACACAAAAAAATACACAAATACAGACATAAATAAGACACAGACAATATTTTATTTGTAGAAAGTTTGTCAGAAAGGTTCAGAGGTCATCTGGGTGAGATTAGAGATGTTCATCAGGACTGAGATCCTGCGGCAACAATTAAAAAACTTTTACTTTCATGTGGACAAGAACAAGTGATCAGATATGAAGCTCACAGGACAACAAAAACATTTAGTTTCTATAAAAGAAATAAAAATATAAAGTTCCTAACATCAGATCATTAATAATGAAATGAAAGTGATCCAGTGTTTGTGATCCTTTCACTCTGAACAGGGTTTCATGGAAAAAGCAGTACATTAGGATGGAAAAAGGAACCTGGTTAGATTTTAATGACATGACAAGGGGGTGTGTCTAAAGTACAGGGCTTTTCTTAATCTGGTGTGAGCTCCAGTTCAAAACATCTTTTATTGTTCCTGCATAAACTTTAATAAAACACTTCATATTATTATAGCTGCACAACACTGATTATTATTTAAGGATCAGTGATGACATCATCTGCATGTATGGCTGAAAAACACTGAACAACATCAGTAAATGTAGTCTGATGTTTGATAGATTTTCTTTCAGGACATGTTTTCCTCAGCACTGTACTGATATCTCTGTGTGGTTTAATGTGTGTTTTAGAGGACAGTGTTAATGAGAGAGGATCTTCATCTGAGGATTCAGACTCACACCAGACTGAAGGGAACAACTGGATTATTATATGTGTTGTGATCGTAATCATCATCATCATCATCTGTGTGTCTGTGTACTACAGCAGGGTGAAAGGTAAAACCGGTTAAAACTGTAGGTTTAATGTCTGAAAGAATCAGAGAGAATTTTAGTGATAATTGTGTTTAACATGTGTCTAAATTTATTGTGTAATATTATATTTTTAAATATTTATCTTATATTTCTGAAAACAGAAAATCATCAACTATCATCAGGTCACAGACGTGCCACCGACTCCACCGAACAGGTACGAAAACAGTAAAAAATAAATAAATAAATAAAATTGTGACTACTTTTTTGTTGTTAAACAAAAAAATACATTTGGGTTTTGGTTGTAGTTCAAGTGGGGAGTTTACAGAAACATGGCACGCTTCCTGCCTACTTTGTGTTACTGTTATTTTAAAGGTGCATTAGACAAGATCAGAAACTTTGGTCTGAAGAAGCTTTTTTATTTTTTTTATACTTCTGGTCATTCTGTTGTACTTTTATTTAACTTTCTGGAGGCACTTGCTGCTTCATCATCTGAATCTGAATCTCTCTACAGAATGAAAATGTTCATCGTGACACTGAGCTGCATAACATAAGGGCCAGAAAATCCCCTATGAAAAACAAAGAATAAGATCTGGACAGTGTGATGTACACAGCAGTCGCCACACAACCACAGAGTTAATGACCAACACAAGGTGGCACCAATTATTTATTTCTTTTCTTTTCTTTTTTATATCTCTTTTCTTTAGAGATGAACTTTAGCATTTTTTACATGGTATAAAGTTGTTTTTTTCACCACATTCTCCTCTCCTCTCCTCTCTCAGATGGTCTGCTCTGATCTCATTACTCTTCTATCTAACCTGACTTGGTCTTGGTCATGTGATGTTACACTAAATAATGAACTGAGAACAGCAGGAAATTTTACATTTATATTTTTATTTGTTGTTTTATTTTGATGTAGTTTGTTGTGTTTACATTGCAGCAGTGGACACAGTATGTACAATGGCTGAAGTCATGTGTAGGAACTTTATAGTTGAGGAGGAACCTGGGTTCAGCTTCTCTCAGCAATATAAATTAATATAATGCACTGCTACTGACGTTTTATTACAGGGGAGGTGTGTGTGTGTGTGTGTGTGTGTGTGTGTGTGTGTGTTGCATTGGAGATACAGTATGTGCTAGTAGCTAACAGATTTCTAAGACAAAGCCTTTATTTTTGTCACATCTACATTACACCACAATTAAATAATTTCTTCATATATCACTTTGGAGGTTAAGATCAGAGCTCAGTGTCAGTCATGATACAGAGCCCCTGGAGCAGAGAGGGTTAAGGGACTTATTCAGGGGCCCAACAGTGTTAGCTTGTCTGTATATATACATGTATTATGTACATTATATTGCCTTAAGCAGAGAATTGTGTGTGTTTTAATAACTACCTGTGTATTAAATGACTAGGACTCACATTTATGGACTTACTAAACTCACTTGGGCTCAAACAAAACATCACTAGTGCAACTCATAGAAAACTCATAGAAAATAACCAGAACAATTCCAGGTTTTTATTTAGCACAGTGGCTAGTTTAACAAAAAACAGAAATCTGAACACACTATTCCATCACATTTCAGTAGTGAGGACTTTATGAGATTCTTCACTGATAAAATTGAAAGTAACAGGAATAAAATAGGTGACACTCAACATATGAGAGCAACCAGTGACACAATCTCACCTAAAGCTTTAAACAGCTTTACAAGTACAGGACAGGAAGAGTTAGATAAACTTATTACTACAGGTAAATCAACAACATGTTCACTAGACCCCATCCCAACTAAACTACTGAAAGAAGTGTTACATAAAGCTGGTGAGCCTCTTCTTAATATCATTAACTCCTCGTTATCTTTAGGTTACGTCCCGAAGTCTTTTAAGTTGGCAGTCATTAGGCCACTCATCAAAAAACCTAACTTAGATCCTAATAAACTATCAAATTACAGACCTATCTCACACCTTCCGTTTATGTCTAAAATACTTGAAAAGGTTGTGTCTGTTCAACTGAGCTCCTTCTTACAGGAGAGCAATATCCTTGAAGAGTTTCAGTCAGGTTTCAGGCCCCATCATAGCACAGAAACTGCACTTGTTAAAGTTACAAACAACTTGTTCTTAGCTTCGGACCAAGACTGTATGTCACTATTAGTTCTACTTGACCTTAGTGCTGCATTTGACACTATAGACCACAACATTCTTCTAGATCGCTTACAATATTACACAGGTATTCATGGTCAGGCTTTAAGCTGGTTTAGATCCTACCTGTCTGACCGATACCATTTTGTAGAATTAAATGGTGAATCCTCCAGTTTACTACCAGTTAATTATGGGGTCCCTCAAGGATCAGTTCTAGGACTATGGATTCTATGGGATTAGTTTCCATTGTTATGCTGATGACACACAGTTATATATCTCATCAAAACCAGATGAAATAGCCACAGTGTCCAAATTATCTCAGTGCCTTAGAGAGATAAAAGACTGGATGAGCTGCAACTTTCTATTGTTAAACTCCGATAAGACAGAAATACTACTCATAGGTCCAAAAACCAGTGCACAGAAACTCTCACAACTTAACTCCCATTTAGAGGGATGTACTGTTACTTGTAGCTCGACAGTGAAAGACCTCGGTGTTATATTAGACAGTAACTTGTCTTTTAAAAATCATATCACCCATACTAATAAAACAGCCTTCTTCCACCTTAGAAACATTGCCAAGCTGAGAAACATCCTGTCTGTATCTGATGCTGAGAAGCTAGTTCATGCGTTCATGACCTCTAGACTGGACTATTGTAATGCATTACTAGGTGGTTGTCCTGCATCTTTAATAAATAGGTTACAGTTAGTCCAAAATGCAGCTGCCAGAGTTCTCACTAGGACAAGAAAGTATGACCATATAACCCCAATTTTATCATCTCTACACTGGCTACCTTTTAAGTTTAGAATTGACTACAAACTGCTGCTACTTACGTACAAGGCTCTTAATGGTTTAGCTCCCATGTATCTAACTAGTCTTCTAACACGTTACAATCCTTCACGCTCTCTGAGATCACAAAACTCAGGACTTCTGGTAGTTCCCAGAATATCTAAGTCTACTAAAGGTGGTAGAGCGTTTTCTTATTTAGCTCCCAAACTTTGGAATAGTCTTCCTGATAGTGTTCGGGGCACAGACACACTTTCCCAGTTTAAACGTAGATTAAAAACTCATCTCTTTAGTCAGGCGTACACATAATACATCCCATAATATCATGCACCAGTACATCAGACCAGCACATTTTATGAACAGCAGATATGTTAATCCCTTTCCACTGCTTTTCTCTTTGTACCTATCCCGAGGCATCCAGACACTGTACCAGCTCCCAACATCCTCTGTGGGACGAAGCCTTTGGACGTCCACTGAGCCGAGGCCGACTCTAAGAATCCTGAGACATCTCCAGTTAGACTCTGTGATACTAAGGAGATCCGAAGTCCATGATCCTTACACCAATACAACATTTAACTGACTGTATATTACAATCACAACCCCAGTGTCACCCATATGAGGATGGGTTCCCCCTTGAGTCCGGTTCCGATCAAGGTTTCTTCCTTTACCAATTTAAGGGAGTTTTTCCTTGCCACTGCTGCCTGAGTCACCTCAGACTTGCTCATAGGGGAATAAATACATACACACTGTGAACTATAAACAACTAATAATAATCTAGAATTTTTATTCTGTTAATTCTTATTTCTTTTATTATTCGTTAATTCCTTTATCATTAATTATGTTTACCTTCTGCTCTATGTTTATGTTCTGTAAAGCTGCTTTGAGACAATGTCTATTGTAAAAAGCGCTATACAAATAAACTTGAATTGAATTGAATTGAATTGAATAATTATATACACCAGTGATGGTGTTTATCACACAGAGCAGAACATTAAACTACTGACAGAACAGACCACAGATTTAGATAAACAAAGACAAGAATTCAAATCTCAGCTTTACTCAGAGACAGAAGAACATTTCCTGTGATTCAGTATGAATTAAATGTCCTACTGCCATCTGTTTAGTGTCATATTACAACAATGTCTGAGTGCCAGAAGCTTTAAGTAGTGATTTCTGATGCAACACCTCAACAAGCCACAGGGGCACCCAATATTTTAGAATAGCACTAAAACATTAGTCACATACTGTACATGAAAGTGATGATCTCTTCTGATTACTTCACTAAAGTCTCCTTGTTCAAACACAATTCCCAGCAATCAGCAGTCAGATGTGTGGAAACCTTTCTTATGAACTCACTTTATCTTGTGATTAAGAAAATTTCCTGTGTCTGATCTACAATGATCTTCTCCTAATCTTGGTCACACACAGAGTTCTTTTATGCTCTAAAATAACAGCTTAAAATGTTCCACTACACTCACTTCATCTCTAAAACCTGACTTAAGTTCATTGTCTTCTACTTCCTACAGTAAATGTTTCACAGACAGTTGACTGAGTTGATTTAAGTTTTAAACAAACAGATGAACAGACAGTGTGTTGACTTTTTTACACCTCCAGCAGTCTCAGTTAAACACTTTAGGTGGTAAACATTCAGCATGTTCACTGTGTTGAGCTCATATTTTAATTCTTCTGTTATCATATGTTGTACTTTTATTTGTGAAAAATGTTTAGTATATGTCTCTCTGATGGATAAGATTTTAACTTTAGAGCTGCGTATTCAGACACTAAAGAGGATTAGCAACAGTGAGAACAATGTAATGTCTGTAAGAGAACGTCTGGATGTGTTAGGTGGAGTTATTAAAACCCCGACTTTGACATTGTTTCAAAGCAGCAGAATAGTTACAGAAGTATAGATAGAGAAGAAAATTGTTTACTATTTATCTCTAACATCTATCCCTAATGATGCCCCAAGGTTGTCCAGCAGCAGGATCTCATTGTCATGGCCTGGGTTCGATTCCTGGGCAGTGATCTAACCCAACCACTGTACAGTTAACTCTCAGTGTCGGTAATGAGCCCAGATAAATATAGGTGGGTTGCGTCAAGAAGGTTTCCGGTGTTAAACCTGTGCCAAACCTAATATGTGGACCATGTGGTCCACTGTGGTGACCCTGAACAGTGAACAGCGAAAAGATAAAATAAATAAACAATTTTTATTCCTAATGATCAAGTATGAGGTGATGGTGGTGAGAAAATCTCCCTAAGATGATATGAGGAAGAAACCTTAAGAGGAACCAGACTCAGAAGAGAACTTCATCCTCATTTAGGTGACACTGGACAGGAAATAATGTCAATGTAATTAATGTCATTTCTACAGTTTATGGTCCAGTGGAAGGTGAAATGCTGCTCAGACTCTGACCTGTCAGATCTAAAACCTTCCACATTTCCCCCTGATAAAGACATGTGTTGAGTTTCTGTGTGTTTTGGATCATTGTCTGTCTGCATGATGAAGTTCCTCCAAATTAGTCTGGACAAATTTTTCTTTAATGATCACACAAATGTTCTTGTAGACTTGTAAATTCATTCTGCTGCTTCCATCATAAGCTCCATCATCACTAAGGATTAGCGACACAAATTACTGTGGGGACTAAAGATTTCTAATGTAACTAATGACTTATTGATATCTCAGAGTCAAAACCTTCCACCATCTTTCTTTCTTGGAATGTTTGGGACATTTCTGCAGATACAATTTCATTCTACTTTTAAATGTTACACTTCTTATTAAAACTTTAATATAAAACATATATAAAATGGACATTTCTTATCCATATTATTATGGGTTATTTTTTTTGTTTTGTTTTGTTTTTTTTTAGCCATATTATCCACATTTTTAAAACATTGATGTTAGTGTTAGTTCATAAGCTACACAAAGCCTATTCAAGCTTAACAGATGAGTCTAAACAATTCATCCTTATTGCCATGTTAATCCTTCCTCCATTAAACCAATGACAGAAATGTTGCTCAAAATAACTCACAATATTACCTCATCTTTTACAATTACATAAATACATATATATAAAAATGATCTAAGCCACAACTACCACCCCCATGTTTCACAGATGAGCTCATATGTTCATTTCCTGCTCCACACTTTCACCTTTCAGTCATTCAAACAAAATTATATTTTTTTGTGTTCTCCAGATGCAGTAACACAAATTTACCAGCAGATGTCATCGTGTTTAGTTGCGCTTGTTAATTTCTTACAAATGTCACCATGTGAGTGTTAATATTGTACTGAAAACAAACAATTGAAATATATTTGAAATATAACAGATGTTGGTGTAAATATTTTTATAAACAAAAGGTTTGATTTCCAAACTCAGGGTTAAAGCTGGTTTTATAAGATCCCAAGGTCCAACAGCCTTTTTTAATTTACAGCCTCAAAGAAATAAGTGTCTGGAGGAGAAAATATCGATTAGCTCCACATTCTGTATACACACACATTATAACTATCTAATATTATTGACATTACCTCATAGTTCCAGTGTAATCAGGTCTGAAGGTTAGCTGACCATATGTCATGTTTGACCATAATGTGGTATTAATCATTTACATTTACGGCATTTATTAATCATTTACATTTACGGCATTTAGCAACAACTGAAGAACTGACCTTTCAGCTAAAATGAATAGAGCTGCAATAATACCATTTATTTGCTATAACAACACAATACACAGTTTATTAAACATTAAGCTTTGGGGAAATGAGGAAGTTTAGTGCCTTGTCCTCTGCACTCAGACATACAATGAACTCTAAAGATAGTAAAGACACGTAATCCTTTGTGCACTGGATACAAAGCAAGATCTAAATCACATGGCTTCAAAATCAGGAACATTCGGTAGTGTTGTGGTAAACAAGCTCCTGATGTCTGTCTGTCTGTCTGTCTGTCTGTCTGTCTGTCACAAAATTCTGTAGATTATAGAAATCTACCAAAATCAAGTTCTGCTTAATGCTACCTCTAAATATATGACTTAAAATTATTTTATATAAATAAAATGAACTAAGTGTTAAATGACTGGTCTTTACTTGTCATCATTCCATAACAGTTTAATACCTGTACAGTGAACTGACATGTTCTGGCTTTACAGTTTTGAAAAAACAGCTCCGTCTAACAGTTATGACTAGAATTGTTCTTTCCTTTACGCAGTGGGAAAGCCTGAACAGGACTAGAAATTAAACTTCAAACTTCAACATTAAGTGCAGAGCAATGATGAGATATGAGAGGATATACAGAAAATTAGTCATAAAACAACCTTTTTAAAAAGATATTATCAGTTTATAAAAAATATACTGAAACAGTGGCACTAAGAACCATTTTATAGTTAAAGTTACTGATGTGATACTTTTCCTATTGTCATCTTTAACTAAAGCTTTTTTCGACTGTATCTGGTTGGTTTTGAATTTTCATCTGTTTAGGATAAAATAAACAGTGATTGTTTAAACTGCAGTAAATTAAATTGTTTCAAAACAGTGTATAAATGGTGAACATATCACACTATAACACCTCATCAGTATTAACTGACTCTTGCTTTAATCACATAACAAGTATTTCAGGTTCATCTGTATACAGTAGCAGCATGAGACCAGGGTCAGAGCTGCAGGTGACTTTGTGCTCCAAATCTGTTGCTGGTCTCACAGTAACTTCATATTCACACAGTAACTTCATGAACGTTTCTCAGTTGCAGGATCACAAGGCTTCATTATCGTGCAGCACTGCTGAACTGAGCAAATAGTTGATGGTTGATACTCATAGCTACTGTGGGACTAGCTGACCTTGTGATTTACCAGCTGAAGTGCCTTACACCTGAGCTTGCTGTACACTCTTACAAACAGCTTGACCTGGCTGTATATAGTCTATTAAAAACCGAGCTGATCACTTGCGACTGTGTAAAGCTCTATGTTCAGTCCAAAGCATTAACACTGACACATTGACACTGTGGTGCTTAATATAGATACAGGATGTTCTTTGTTGTACATGTAGCCTTCACAGGTAGGCTTACCAACAGGTTCGCAGAAAGTGAGGCTACTTGCTGTATCAGAATAACTGCCCAGTGGTCTCATTATACAGAAAACACATATTCATTTCAATTCAGTTTTATTTCCATAGCCCTTTTAACAACGGATATTGTCATAATGCAGTTTTGCATGAATCAGATATGAAATTTAAATATAAATAGTAACTAGTAGAATAAAGTTTGGGAGGAGCAAGACTCAAAAGGGGACCTCGTCCTCATGTGTGCGGCACCAGATTAATGCCCAGAAAAGTGCCCTGAGCCTGTTTAAACTTTAAACATGTTTGTTCATTTTGAGCATGGAATTCCTAACTAGAGCTGAACAGCCATCTGGGATATACCCTGGGAAAGACCATGTCTGATGTCTCGGGAAGAAAATGGCTTAGTGGTTAAAATGCTGTGTCACTGTTCAGAAGGTCTGAAGAAAAAAAAAAAAAACTTTTTGAAACTTTTTCATTGTAACTCTGAAGAATGTTTTAAACTCATGGTATCTTAAGTATGTAACCTAGTGAGCCAGAATTAATGTATCCAATCATAGAGATTTAAGCACTTATATACGTCGCTCTGGATAAGGGCGTCTGCCAAATAAATGTTAATGTACAGTAAATGTAAATGTCTGATTCCTGAGCAAGGCCCTTAACCTTACCTGCTCCAAGGGCCCTGTATCATGGCTGGCCCTGTGCCCTGACCACAGCTTCCAAAGCTGGGATATTAAAAAAAAAAAGAATTTTATTGTGCTGTAATGTATATGTGACAAACAAAGGCTTCTTCCTCTTGACATACATAAATACAAGTGCACTTTTGTTTCTGAGCATGCATGACAAAAATGCTGCAGAGCAGCTGCCTACAAAGTCAACCACCCAACACCAAAGAACAAACAGAGAACCATGTGACTTAGAGGAACAAGAACAGCTCACAGCCTTTACAGGAAAACAAAACCACAGCTATCATACTTTCAGTTCCTTCTGCTCTGACAAATGAACTGCTAGTTTAAGATTTTGTCCCTGGATTTTTCACAAATTTTTAATCCTTTATATCAGTCACACTAGATTTCCAAATTAAAAGTATGATACAGTCACTGAAGTCACAAACCCAGTTAAGTTCCTAAAAACTCCAGGTCCCAAAAACGGTGTGTGTATGTCTGTTAGTCTTGTCCCCCCCGTTTCCGGACCCATCAGTAATGTTTAAATGTTTACATGCTCATGTTGCACACCACATCTTGCACTAGTCTGCTACCAGCTGCTGACCTTGAATGCCTCCTGTTGCACGTGTACAATATCAAGGAAGCATTGTAGAGTCTTCATACCTATATTTACTGCTTGAGTGTATATTCTTTTGTGTATTTAAATTATAAATGTCTTGTTTAATCTTGTTCCACTGCATGTCTCAACATGTAGCGAAATAACAAATAAAGAAACTGGAACTTGAACATCATATCTGAATATATCATATATTGTTAAAGGAAACACTATCTAATGCCCTGGCAGTTATACTGTTTATGTCACAACGTTGTGTTCGATCAAGATTGCACATCAACTAGATTAGTTTTTTATCCTGTATCATATATTATTATATAAGATATATGTATCATATCTTATTCATTATTAGACATTTCTGAACAAGATGAAATGAAAATAGAAACCCAGTACACGGGGACTTTCAGAAATGAAGACACGAAACTGTGGCAGAGAACATTGTGGCTATGTGGAGCTAATTTTAACGTTTATGCAGAAACGTGGTCATAAATACCCTCCTCACTTGATCTTTAAGCAGCGATTAGGTGATTAGTGTTATATAGTGTATGTAGAGTATTATATAGAGTGTATAGAGTATTATATATAGTGTATAGAGTATATAGAGTATTATATACAGTATATAAAGTGTTATAATATATAATATATAATTTGATTTGATATATAGAGTATATCGAGTATTATATAGAGTTTATAGAGTGTTATATAGAGTATTATATAGAGTATCTGTGCCACAGAGTGATATAGTAAGAAAAACACAAAGATGGCACATTTTTAACATGCTAATTTAAGTACTTCAGGAAGTGGAAGGTCTTTAGACATCGTTTGAAGACTCAGACCAGATCAGAGAAGATCCTTGGTGTGATTTTTATATTATAAAAAGCATCTGACAAACAAATCCATGTAAATCTAGGTTTTTAATTACAGTAATCTTCAACTGCAGAAAAGCCATGAGCTTTGCACCTGGATAAACATTGGAAGGATGCTTCAGGAACATGTATCTAAAACATGTGCTTAAAACATGTGGTCTAAAACATTTGGTCTAAAACATGTGTCTATAACATGGGTCAAAAACATGTGGGCTAAAACATGTGTCTATAACATGTGGTCTAAAACATGTCTCTAAAACATGTGGTCTAAAACATGTGTCTAAAGACTATACTGTATTAAAGTCTATAGATTTAATCACTAAACCGTGTTTTTAACTGATGCGTCATTTGAAGTGGAAATTTTTCAGAGAGTCACGTGGTTTATTTCCTCATACGGCAGTGGGGTTTATTTTTAAAACCTAAATCCTGTTTCTATTGTTTCTACTGTCTTAAGTCTAATACAGTTAAACTACCAGCATGGAAAGACAACACGTACACAGTAGAAAAGAGATAATTAAAAAAGAAATAGTGTTGTTCCTTATAATACACTAAAAACTGTACACACAGGAAGTAGGTGTTGTTCAGAGGAAACAAAGGCCTGAGTGTTGAGACCTGAAGAAACTCCTTTCTGTTCAGTCAAATCTAAACTAGGGCCTAATTTACACACTAAACCTGTATCTTAACTTTTTGAAGAACTTACAGTTGTGTAATTTAGTTTAATAACTACAGGGTAATACAGTTCCTTTGTACTGACGGTTAATTGCTGTTGATCTTTAGACCTGGATAAAGTTTACTCTTATAGCAAACGTGTTGTGACCTGTCTGAATATCACACGGCTTCATGCACCTTTGGATCACGTTAACGTTTGTGTAGTGTAACGTTGTGTTCGATCAAGATTGCACATCAACTAGATTAGTTTTTTTATCCTGTATCACATATTATTATATAAGATATATGTATCATATCTTATTCATTATTAGACATTTCTGAACAAGATGAAATGAAAATAGAAACCCAGTACACGGTGACATTCAGAAATGAAGAGACGAAACTGTGGCAGAGAACATCGTGGCTATGTGGAGCTAATTTTAACGTTTATGCAGAAACGTGGTCATAAATACCCTCCTCACTTGATCTTTAAGCAGCGATTAGGTGATAGAGTTATATAGAGTATGTAGAGAATTATATGTGTATAGAGTATAGAGTATTATATACAGTATATAAAGTGTTATATAATATATAATTTTATTTGATATATAGAGTATATAGAGTATTATATAGAGTATTATATAGAGTATATAGAGTATTATATAGAGTATATAGAGTGTTATATAGAGTATATATATAGAGTATTATATAGAGTATCTGTGCCACAGAGTAAAAGTAGCATCTAGCTAATAAAATACTGGGAGGTGATATAGTAAGAAAAACACAAAGATGGCACATTTTTAACGTGCTAATTTAAGTACTTCTGGAAGTGGAAGGTCTTTAGACATCGTTTGAAGACTCAGACCAGATCAGAGAAGATCCTTGGTGTGATTTTTATATTATAAAAAGCATCTGACAAACAAATCCATGTAAATCTAGGTCTTTTAATTACAGTAATCTTCAACTGCAGAAAAGCCATGAGCTTTACACCTGGATAAACATTGGAAGGATGCTTCAGGAACATGTGTCTAAAACATGTGCTTAAAACATGTGGTCTAAAACATGTGCCTAAAACATGTGTCTAAAACATGTGCCTAAAACATGTGTCTAAAACATGTGCCTAAAACATGTGTCTATAACATGTGTCTAAAACGTGTCTATAACATGTGTCTAAAACATGTGTCTAAAACATGTGTCTATAACATGTGTCTAAAACATGTGTCTATAACATGGGTCTAAAACGTGTCTAAAACATGTGTCTATAACATGTGTCTAAAACATGTGGTCTAAAACATGTGTCTAAAACATGTGACTTTAACATGTGTCTAAAACATGTGTCTATAACATGTGTCTAAAACATGTGTCTATAACATGTGTCTAAAACATGTGTCTAAAACTTGTGTCTATAACATGTGTCTAAAACATGTGTCTATAACATGTGTCTAAAACATGAGGTCTAAAACATGTGTCTATAACATGTGTCTAAAACATGTGTCTATAACATGGGTCTAAAACATGTGGTCTAAAACATGTGTCTAAAAAGTGTCTAAAACATGTGGTCTAAAACATGCGTCTAAAAAGTGTCTAAAACATGTGGTCTAAAACATGCGTCTAAAAAGTGTCTAAAACATGTGGTCTAAAACGTGTCTAAAAAGTGTCTAAAACATGTGGTTGCATTGGAAATTATCCACTGCTGTGTCCCCAGACAGGAAGCAGCTGAAAGATCAACATATAACGCCAGACTTTTTAGTGATAAAATTATTAAACTTGATGCATTTTAGCACCAACTGTTCATCTTTCTACTAAATATCTTACATGTGGAAATATAAATATAGTGTACAAAAAATAAGGTTCATCAATGAACCAGTCATTATTATTATTGTGTTTTTGTAGACGTGTTTTTTAGGAAGAGGAAGAACTAAAGATCTGTTATTGCTTCAGGAAGGACGTGTATTCTAACACTAGGTGGCAGTGTTTGGAAGAAGTTAGGTTTCGTTTCAGTTCCTGAACGTTAGCAGTTTCTGCGTGTTTTTATGTGCGGTTCGTCTGAGACGTGGATTTTAGTCGGGTCTTTATTCCGCCTTAATGGAGGTAGGAGTCTGTTTCTACATCATAATAATATCAATACAACATCATTTAGTACACTTTAAATATGTGCTGCTTTTTATTCTAGACTTTTAATTATATATATATATATATATATATATATATATATATATATATATATATATATATATATATATGCTGTGTTAATGTGATCTTTTTAGTTTTAATAATTAGTGATTTAATAGTTTTTAACACTCTGGATGTGTATTTATTTATTTATTTATTTATTTATTTATTTATTTATTGTATTATTTAAAAAAAACTGAAGTAAAGTTGTTATAGTCTCTATAGTAAAGTATTTAGTTTATACTGTGTTTAATTTCACCTTTATTTTTGAGACTGTACTGTAATAAAGTCTATAGATTTAATCACTAAACCGCGTTTTTAACTGCTGCGTCATTTGAAGTGGAAAATTTTCAGATAGTCACGTGGTTTATTTCCTCATACGGCAGTGGGGTTTATTTTTAAAACCTAAATCCTGTTTCTACTGTCTATAGTCTAATACAGTTAAACTACCAGCATGGAAAGACAACACGTACACAGTAGAAAAGAGATAATTAAAAAAGAAATAGTGTTGTTCCTTATAATACACTAAAAACTGTACAAACAGGAAGTAGGTGTTGTTCAGAGGAAGCAAAGGCCTGAGTGTTCAGACCTGAAGAAACTCCTTTCTGTTCAGTCAAATCTAAACTAGGGCCTAATTTACACACTAAACCTTCCTGTATCTTTTTTCTTAAACATAACTTTTTGAAGAACTTACAGTTGTGTAATTTAGTTTAATAACTACAGGGTAATAAAGTTCCTCTGTACTGACGGTTAATTGCTGTTGATCTTTAGACCTGGATAAAGTTTACTCTTATAGCAAACGTGTTGTAACCTGTCTGAATATCACACGGCTTCGTGCGCCTGTGGATCACGTTAACGTTTGTGTAGTGGACCGGTCTGGGATAGTGGACGTGTGTCAGGACGAGCTGTTTGTTCTGTTAACATAGTCTACAACATGCATTCATGTTTTATGGCCATGAGCGCATTATGGGCGTCTTACAATACACTTGAATTCGACTCAGTGACATCGTTTAATTGGATAAAGGGTATCTGCAGTATACATTACATATCCCAACAGAACTTCTGTATCTATGAGCAAGCCAGGTTTGTTCAAGTGAAACATGATCGCCTCCTACTGGTCTTGTCTTTCCTGCCCCTCAGCATTCTCGTGGTACATAAAAATTACAAGGGCGTTGTAAAATTTTCTGACACTGGACATGATTGTGTTTTCCACATAAAAAAGGTAGATAATACATAAATAAATAATAAATATCTAAATAAATAAGTTATTTGGAAAGTGTTTACATTTATCTGTTTTGATTTATTTATTTTCTTAACCAAAATACATGTGTATTACAGGTCACAGCCAAAAGCCTGTATATTTTAATTATATTTCAACATACATAAGACAACATACATTTCTTTGTAGGCAAGGATTTGTGTTGTTTAATCTAGTATTAGTATATTAAACAGTGTGGTTTGAATTTTAATATAATTAAATAGTATTGTCAATGTTTATGAGCATGTATAGATAAAAAAATCTGTAAAGTTTCACTGTATTACACTTTATTATATTTAATTTGATAAATTTCTCTGTTAAAACCTGCCATTTATATGTTGTAGGTGTCCTGCACACACTGTAAAGACAATAAGAGAGGCATCATGAGCTCCTTTTTTTACATTTGCATTGTGTGGATCGCCATCTGTATCGGTAAATACCTCAGATTTTAATCAAACAGATGAAAAATAAGTTTCCTAACATACAAGCGTTGCCTGGAAGGTGTAAAAATAAAAATAAGAATTTTTCCCTTTCTTAGGTGTCCTCGATGCAGAAGTTTTGGTTAGTGTATCTGGTATCGAGAAGTCTACAGTTATCCTGCCGTGTAAACTGAGAGTTGCGAGTGAAACACCGTATATACGGTGGAGCACCGATAAGGACGTGTTTGAGCGGAGTGGTAAGGAGTCATTTCAGGGTCAAGGATATGAGGGTCGCGTGGATGTTCCTGAAGACCAGCTGCTTAAAGGGGACTGTTCCTTGAAGTTAAAAAATCTGACGCTTGCAGATATGGGTGTGTACAAGAGCTACCAGGCAGTGAGACGCTTTAAAAGATCTGCTATTGTGCAAGAGAAATGGGAGCTGCTCAACAGCGTTGAGCTCTCAGTAAACGGTAAGTGCGTTTGTCTCAATAGAACACATAAGTAAGTGTGGAGAGTTAATACACTTGCTGTATAAGAAAATCTGTGTATATGCCAGTTTAATGTTTTTTACGAACTTAGTTGTGTTCTAAACTATGCAGACAATTAAAGGAAATACATGCACAGTGTTTAATTCAGAATGTGTGCTCGGCATGAACGAGGCTCAAAGCAATGAAGTTTCAACCCACTGGGTACAAAGTGTTAAACATCTAAATGAAGTGAGATACAGAATTCAAAATGTAGGTTACAAAATATCTACATGAGAATCTAGAAACATGAAATTAAAAAATGTGAAGAAAGAAGACTGTTCAGCATCTTTACCTCCTTAGACACTTAAGGAATTTTAGACTGATCTCTAATGTACAAAGGAACGTCTGCTTCTGCACCATTGAGAGCATCATGATGGGAAGCATCACAGCATGGTTTTGGAACAGCGCCAAGCAGGACAGGAGGGTGGTGCGAGCAGCTGAGTGCAACGTGTATCTATTGCAAGCAGTGCTGGACCATGGATGGATGGATGGATGGATGGATGGATGGATGGATGGAAAGACATGTATATGAATAGAGCATGAATTGTTTTAAAGAAGAAACATGTGGCTTAGATAATATACAAGAAATCTTCTATTTAAGTGGTGTTTGTTGCATTGGAAACCATGAGGTGAGCTGAAAGATGTAATTCGTGACAGGATGAGAGTCCTGGACTTGTCATAATGTCCACATGTGGCAGGGGGAAATGGAGGCACAGAAGGAGCAGCAAAGATGGAGGAGGAGGCAGCAGAAGTGGTGGAGCAGCAATACCTTCAGTGGGGTCAGGGGTAGGAACGACATCAGGGTTATGAGGAAGAGCAGTGATGTCCTCGAGGCAGTTCAGTAGCAGAGTCTCCAGTCTCTCACCGCAAGTGATCATCTTCCTGTTGAGGAAGCCTGACCAAACATACTCTCCTCACAGGCTGGCTTCCTCCATCCTACATCTTTCCATGAAGGGACACTACCTACAGATCTGGGGAGCATCTTGTGTGACAAGTTGCTGTGGTAAGTTGGTAGAGACTTTCTTGTTGTTCGAGGATTCATTGTTGTTGCTGCAGCAGATGTTGTCCCACTACCACATCCTCCAAACTGACTGTCATAAAAATAAGGAGTACATTTAAAAACTGTACAGAAGTTGTAGTAGGAAGACCATAACAAGAACATACAAAGACGAAGCCACAGTAACATCTTTAAGCACATGTCAGTCAATACCACTGAAGATACACCACTGTGATGAACTACTGTAAATATGGAGGACAGAGGAGATTTACAGAATCCTGGCAGTGTATAAAGACCTAAGGACGTATTTCAGCACTGAACACCACCTAGCTTCCAGTAACCACAACCTTATACAAACTCCACCTTCTTCTAAACAGATAAACTCCAGATGTTTCATGTTCTTTACTAAACAATGTTTTCAGAAAACAAAATGGTGCAATGGAAAAAAGAGAAAACCAGATGAACCATGTTTGCTGCCATCTAGTGTACATCCAGAACTTCCACAGCTTATGGAACACACACATTCTACTGAGCATCGTCATGAAGATTTATATATTTTGATCATTTTCCTGGACATGACGAATATAAAATTCAAATGGGAATAAGCTGAAACATTTATGTAGGCCTTTTCTTCCAGATAGAGTATTGTACCATATCACACCAGCTTTGACCACTGCACTGATCACACAGACCTGCACTGAGCTGTTCAGACGTGTATTTCCTTTATTTCTTTTTTTTTTCTCACTTTCTGTTTAAATGGTATTCAACATTTTATGGTGTAATTTCTTTTCAAATGTTGTGTAAGTTATTATATGGTTAAAAGATAAAGGATTATGTTAATAAATTAATCTTTCACTCCATCAATCTACAGAAAAGAAAACAGCTGAAAAGATGTCCCCCGAAATATTGGTTCCCACAGGTCAGTCAATACGTAATTACTTGGATAATTAACTTTCTGCAAAACAGTTTTAATTTATTACAGAACCATTATTTAAATACGTTAAGGATCGTGTTTTTATTCTGTTCTTGCTCTTTAAGATCCAAACCAGAATTAACCATTAAATTGTGTTTTTTCCAGATGATGCCGGAATGAACTGGCCTCACTCACTGGTCCTGGTCCTGTCTCTCCTGTTTTGTTTTCTCTTCCACTAGTCTGAAGAAACATGAGTGTGAGCTAGATTTGTGCACACAATTGTGTGTGGTATTCAAAAGCCCACTAAAAAGCTAATATATGCTGAAGGGTATTCACAATATACACTAGAATTTCTCGAGGGGTCCAAAGGAACTGTGGAAATTCATTAAAAGCAGTAGCTCTGATGTGATCTAGAAAACTGCATGGCTGTCACCATCTGGTCAAAAAGTGAATAGATTTGTCATGACCTTTTAAAGTAAAGCTCCAATGGGGTGTAAAATCTAGTGACTGTGTCCCCAAAAGGCACGTGTTTGATTAGCGCACTTTTTTTTTTTATAAAGAAAAATTAATTTGTTAAAAATTGACATCATACTTTGTGTGCTGAAGAGTCGTGTCTGGTTCACGCATGTTTCTGTCACAGCTAATGCTCTCAGTACCCTTACATAAAAAGGCTAACTGTGCTCTGAGTGGGGTAAATCACCCAGGACCTCCTTCTGGAAGCGGAGCAAGGGGTCATTACCACAGTCGAGCCTCTGGTGACTGGACCACCCACTTAAGTAGCAGGAGAAATTATAGAAGTCGTATAGAACACCAAATTATAAACCAAGAATCATTAGTATTAGAGCTGGGCGATAAATCGATTAACTCGAATGTGTAGTTTACATTGATTTGTTTGAATGAAAATCGGTTTTCTCTTTAACATCCTCTGACGCTCCCCTCTGGGTTCCCGTAGTTTCGAATGGGCTCAGCCCTCCCCCGCGCGTTTGCCATAGAGATACACAAACAACATGGCAGCGAGCAGGGAAGAACTCGTTCCCAAGAAAGGCACAGTGTCATCTGTCATATGGAATTGGACACAGAACACCCCGCTGCAAAGTGTGTTTAAAGTCTATTGCTAGCAAAGGTAGCAGTACGACTAATTTACTGCAGCACCTTAAACAGAGGCATGCTGTCGAGTGGGAGAGATGTTATGAAAAAGACCGCGGCAGCACAAACACACCACCAAAAAACAACCTACCGTCTTAGAAACATTGTTGGAAAGCGATCATGGATCCAGTGAATTCCTGTTATATGCATCAACAAACATTATACTCTATGTTGTTTATTGCGACTTAAGTAAAGTTGGCCGCATATTCACAGATTTGAGATTCCCGAGTCAATAACTCCTGAGCTAAACGCTGTTAGTACACAAATAACACCTCTTTTTTTATCGTGGTAATGTAGAGAGGCAGCTACAACCTAAATTTCCGCATTGGACAAAATACAAGTCTGTATGTGCGAACACCTGAGACAGATTCCAAGGGACCGTCTGCAAAGAGCAAAACCCGAAAAGCGAATACAAGAAACAGTCAATAACTTCACTGTAATACTGTACTGTTTTTTTTTTTTTTCATATGAAAAATCATAAGTATTATACAAAAAGACATTTCCCCCAAATATGTGTTGTAGTATAACTATCAGGACATCAGTGGTGTGTGAGCTGGTGACAGTACAGTGTAGTACAGTGAAGTTATTGACTGTTTTTATAGTATCCGCTTTTCAGGTTTTGCACTTTGCAGACGGTCCCTTGGAATCTGTCTCAGGTGAATGTATATAAATATACAGGAAAAATCGATTTAAATCGTAAATCGATTTTTTTTTTTTTTTTTTTTCGTGTGTGAAAAAATCAGGGATTTTTATTTTAGGCAATATCACCCAGCCCTAAGTAGTATACTGATACTATGTACTGCATTATTATATTAGTATACTGATGTCTCTGTGTAAATTGTTGTAACAAACAGATTTGCTGTTTTTATAGACTACATTTTTGTGTAGTTATGATTTGTATAGAACTTCTGGCTTACATTATATGACCAAAATCATACAAAGCGTAAACTCTTCTATCATGAAGATGTCAGGAACCTTAAATTTATACGTAAAAATGTAGTTAAAATGAAAATGTTGAAAAAGTGAACAGCCTTATTGCAGACCTTCATGCACATATAGTATAACACACAATATCTAAATTCTTAAAAAGAATAGATATGATATTTAGTTCTGGTAAAAGTTTAAAATCATTTCATGTTTTTGACATTTTCACCTGGTTCTGCTGGATCCCAGTCCTGTTTGTACAAATGCTAAACAGCTTTCTGCATTTTACCAGTGGCTCTAACACAATCTGTGTAGTACACCAAGAGGATGGACATAACATAAAAAATGTCCAATACAATTGCAATAGATACAAATAGTTATGTGTCATGTATATGTAATGCACTTTAGTATGTCGCTCTGAATAAGGACGTCTATGTAAATGTTGTAAATGTTAATATGTGAGTCAACGAGCGTTGATCAAAGCTTTTTTCAAATAAAAACAAATTGAATAATAAAAGCATTTTCTGGACAATTATTAAGGGATAATGTGCACAAGCATGTGACCAGGATTTTATTAAACACCACCTGGAATTAAATGTATAGTATAAAATAACATGTTTATGCTTCTTCTGTGAAAGAAACTATATTCAAAAACTACAATACTATATCCTGACTTTATACACTGTCTGGCCAAAAGTATGTGGACACCTGACCATCATCATGTAACCCTAAGTTTGGAAACACTTCTAGAGAACGTCTCTGTGTGTAGAATTAATGTCACTCGACCAGAACTCAGAGATACAAACCCTGCTCCATCATGATGTTGTAAACTTTTCCCAGAGAAGACCAGGAGACTTGGATATCCTTGTGCAGTAGTCTTTATTGTAGATACACGATGAAACGAGTCCGCAAGTCAGCGCGTACCGGCACGGGTGCTGCAGTCATCAAGTCTGACTTAAAGTTGTAATACATTGTAAATATACACATTTTAGGGAGCAGTCCCATCAGATAGAGACAAAACACTCGGTTGATAATCAAAGCATGAAGGGATGTAACAGCCCCACACCGGATCCTGGAATTTCACCCACACTTAATCCCATTCACAGACCATAAGACTCTCCCTCCCTCTCTCTCTCTCTCCCTCCCTCGCTCGCTTGCTCTCTCTCTCTCTCTCGCTCCCTCCCTCTCCCTCTCTCGCTCGCTTTCTCTCGCTCTCGGTCCAAAACTTTATTTTTTTGTTCGTTTTTCCAAAACTTTTTGTATTTTCTTCTTACACCATTAGGAAGTCCATTTTTGCCCTTGCTTCATAGCATTAACCCTCATACTGGACTGGATTCACGTGGGGAAACTTAAATGGGGTAAGTGCATGTTTTATAATCTGTCTTTTTATTTAATTATAATAACTACAAGCATATCGTTTGAATAACATGTTTATTGAGGACTGCTTGAAACTGTCTTGTTTTTTAACGGTAAAGTGTAAGGCTCAAAAAGCGCCTCCACAGAGCTGTTCCATTAACACCAGTGCATTATTTAATTTTCATTCAGTAGTGTAATGTTAATGTTCCGTGTAATGTGATACTGTTTTAAAAGGTTTATTTGTTGGTTTTTGTCAGACAAGGCCCGAAGTAATGAACAGTTTGTTATCTGATACTAGGTGACGTTAAAGACCTGCTTATTCAAGAAACAATTCAACTAGCACTTCTTTGTCCATCTTTTCCTTATATAAAAGAAAAGGAGAAAAAAAACCTTTGAAACTTTTTCATTGTAACTTTGAACAATGTTTTAAACTCATGGTATCTTAAGTATGTATCCTAGTGAACCAGCATTAATGTATCCAATGTTAGAGATTTAAGCACTTATGTACGTCGCTCTGGATAAGAGTCTGTCACATGCTGTAAATGTAAATGTGCGTAATAACTTGTGAGAGACAGATCTGGTCAAGAGGAAAATTTACTCGGGGTAACCAGCAGCAAACCATACACACACATTTCACAGAATCACAGGTGGATTATATCTACAATTAACATCTTTGCTGTATTTAACCCAGGTCAAACGGCAATAGATTGCCCCCTACAGGTCAATCAACCATAGCTCAGAACATAACACCCCCGCCCCCACCCCCAAGTTTAAAATACTTCTTCATAAATCACAATACACTAAACTTCATTCAACAATCATCTTACAATATAATTTCTTTTTTTACATTTATTTATTTATTTGTTTGTTTGTTTGTTTGTTTGTTTGTTTGTTTGTTTATTGCTTCAGTTCATAATCTTTTAAATGACCAGGCAATTTCCTGGTTCTCGTGACCGTCTCATAACAGGGCTAAAGGATTTTGTCAGTGATTCAGTGGTTATCTCACCAGGTTGAGCAGTATCCCCAATTAATTCAAGGGGATTAGTCTCACTAGAAATGTCCCCAGTCTCTGTTCCATCAGTCTCTTTATCCACTACAGGAGCTGAGTTATCAGAGAAGTCCAAATCAGGATATTTACAGTCCATAACTTCCTCTGAAAGGTTCACAAGCAACTTCTGGCGGCCAAGAATTTGATCTACGTGTCTCCGTACCACTCTCCCATCACCCAGCATCACTTTATAAGACAGTGGTCCAGTCACAGCCTCAATGTGCCCCGGAATCCATTTTGGTCCATAAGTAAAATTCCGAACAAGTACTGGATCTCCAACACCAAAGCTACGTTCATGGGCCTTTTTGTCATGATGAACTTTTTGCTTTTGTTGTTGTTCCTGGATCTTACCCGTTAAATCAGGATGTATAAAATCCAAAGAACATCGCAATATCCGTCCATGCAACAGTTCAGATGGAGAAAGTCCTGTGGTGGTCTGAGGAGTATTCCTGTAACTGAATAAAACTCGAGCCAATTTAGTTGCCATTGTTCCTTCAACACAATTTTTTAACATGCCTTTAACAATTTGCACGGCCCTTTCTACTAACCCATTACTGGAAGCATGATAGGGTGCAGAAGTAACATGTTGTACTCCATTTTTTTTCAGGAACTCTTTGAATTCCGCACTCACAAAACAAGTGGCATTATCTGATACCAACAGTTCAGGTAGTCCATGGTTACTGAAGCTAGTACGCAAACATTCAATAGTTACAGCAGATGTAGCGGAGTTCACAGGATACACATCCATCCATTTTGAATGTGCATCAATCAAGACCAAGAACATTTTTCCCATGAAGGGTCCGGCATAATCCAATTGCAATCTTTGCCATGGTTTTTCGGGCCAATTCCAGGGATGCAGTGGAGCTCCAGCGGGAACGTTTCTATGTTCTTGACAGATATGACAGGTTTTAACTAACCTTTCCACATCCTGGTCCAACTTAGGCCACAACACATGACTTTGGACTAACGCTTTCATCCTAGCCACTCCAGGGTGACACTGATGCAGCTGTGTTTTCATTTTTCATCCAGCAAATGCCGGTATCGGAATCGGATCGGAAGAGAAAAAGTGTCTTCCTGTTCAGGAACAGATTCTGTTGGCAAGGGTAACCGACTTAGAGCATCTGCATTTGCATGATCTTTGCCAGGTTTGTAGATTATGTTGTATTCATATGCTCTTAATGTCACAGCCCATCGCTGGATCCTAGGAGATGACATCTGAGGAACAGACTTTAACTCGTTAAACAAAGACAACAAGGGTTTATGATCTGTAACGATGGTAAACTTCCGACCATACAGATACTTATGAAAGCGTTGTAAGCCGAACATAAAGCTTCATTGTCCAACTGTGAATAATTCCGCTCAGCTTGATTCAATGTCCGTGACATAAATCCAATGGGTCTTTCCCTACCATCTG
The DNA here is from genome assembly GCF_022655615.1 of Tachysurus fulvidraco. NCBI lineage: Eukaryota > Metazoa > Chordata > Actinopteri > Siluriformes > Bagridae > Tachysurus > Tachysurus fulvidraco. The sequence continues at coordinate 22,708,166 of NC_062527.1, read as the reverse complement.
GCATGTTATTAAAGAACATGTATTAGTGAATAAAGTGTGTAATAGAGCTGTGTGTTAATCTTTTAGTAATTTGTTTTAGTAAAACAATTAGGGAAGTGAAGAAAACATTTATTTCCTTTTTTTTCTTTCCCCACAACTCCAAAACTCCTCCTTCTTCTCTTTCCTCCTACTACAAACACACACACTGTTTTTGAAAAGAGAAATAACTCACACAGCGTTACATAAGCTCACCCAGTCTGTTGTTAATGGATTCACCATGGCTGTATCTGAATGTTCCCAGCCATGCACCCACCCACAGTGAGAGAGAGAGAGAGAGAGAGAGAGAGAGAGAGAGAGAGAGAGAGAGAGAGAGAGAGAGCAACAATTAGATAACTGAAACTTACTAATCAGTGTTGTACAGTAAGAGCTAAAGGCAGCTTAGACTAGATATAATTTCTTGCTTTTATGCCATGTGGGTTTACTTGATCATACAAGTGAAGTAAAGTGAAGTGAATACAAAGTTTATTTTCCTATACCCCATCCCATTTATGTGTTGAACAATTTCATAAATCAATTTTTTTTCTACCTGAATTTTTTTATTAAATACCTAGAACATTTACCATCACTACAATGCACTGCTTTATAATCTTACTATCTATTGTCACTAAGAGGATGAGTTATCTTTTAAGTCTGGATCCTATCAAGGTTTCTTCCTCATGTTCCCTAAAGGAGTTTTTCCTAGCTAATTACTGTATGACTTGCTTATTAGGGTTCTAAATATAAATCTAATCCTAGACTTCTGCAAAGCTTCTTTGTGACAATGTCTGTTGTTAGAAGAGCTATAAAAATAAAATGGGAATTAAATTGAATTGATTTTGTCTATAAAGCTTTGTGAAGTTCTTTGCTCTAGAGACTTCTGTTATCCATGTGCCATCTTATGAGTTCATGGTATTCGCTGCAGGAGAGGCCCAGCAGGATGTGGTACAACTGGCTTCAAGTCTTGTAAATTAAAAACAGCAGTGCTGTTTGGTCAAATACTTATTTACTGACATAGAAGTAGGAATAAGAATGCTAGCTGTATTGAGTTAATCTGAGTATTTGACTCAACTTACTTATACCACTGAAAGCAGCATTACATTCAGACCTCATGATGTCCCAAGCCACTAACTTTCCCAAGTCACTAAAGCTAAATACTGTCTCTAGAACTGGCTGAGCTGGAAATCATTAAAGCTTTGTTCACAGTATTGATAAAGTTCATTTTATTTATCATAAAATGGCACCAGACAAAAAATACTGCACAATTCACACCAAAAGCATCACAAACAATTTTATCCTCATTTCCCAAAAACATCTCTTTACAAAATGCTTACAAAGTTCTCAGAAAAGAGTCATCTCTTAGAGTTGACTCATATATGTAGATTACACATTAGTACAAATATGAGAGCAATTCCAAAGACTGGACAGTGTTTTTCTCGTCATATGTTTATTTTGTACAGAAGAATTTTGCCAACCAAACAGATTCCATTTTCTTAGAAGAACCACATCAAAGCCAGATGTGTTTTCAAACCTTAAGACAGCTGGAGTCCAGTGAAGTTCTAGGCTAGTCTGGTTTGAGTCTGTAAATAAGACCATGTAAAATCAAATGGGTGTCTGCATCTTGGGATTAACAATCACGGAAGATTAGCAAAGCTCAGGCAGGTGTTTCCTGTTCTAGAGGTTGCTCAGCTGGGTTGAGTCCACAAAGGCAATAGATTATGGAGGCTAAGGGAAACATGTACACAACAGTAGAGATTCTTCATAGACCAAGATGAAATTAAAAGCGAATTAATCTTTATATAAATGGGTGAATAATTACGGGTATAAATGATGTCAAACGAAATGGTATCATCAATAAATAAAGTTTAGTGTAAATCTGCAATGAAAGACATTTCTGCTGCAAGGACTGATAAAATAGCAACAATTATGTGGTCTTGCAGGCAAGAACAAATAGAAAGATGTATAATTCATTGAGATTAGAGTTTTACTGAATGTTAATACTGCATTAAATTTGATTCTGAATTATGTAATATTGTACATTGCAGTGAGATACAGGATACAAGTGCATGAACTTCAAAACCTGTGCAGGTGAAATCAAACAGAGATAATCCATACAAAATATAAGAAAATTGATGATAACCATATTCAGGAATGAAACCATGAAACAGAGATCGGAGGACAATGCACTTAAGGACTTCATGCACAGATTGAATGCATGATAGAATTTCACAGCAAAAAACAAATAAGGAGTAACACAAAACAGGTGGACACTGTCAGATAACAAACCAATGATGTCAGTGTTTTTATCTCAGGTGATAAAACAGCCAACGCAATGATGAGAATTTCCTTTTCTAATAAAATTAATTCTTTCAAATTTGACAGTAATGTAAAAATTTTTGTAAATATATTAGATTTTAAATGTAGAGGCAATCAGAGCATCTTGCAGTGGATTCAGTAGAGAATCATTTATTTTAATTAAATGAATTTTTTATAATAAAAATAATTCTAATTTTACTTTTTGGGATGTATTAATTTAAGTAATTTCAGTAAAGTAAATTCATATTAGCTATAAAATTTAACCTTGTAAAAGGTTTTCACCCAAACAAAGTATCAACACTTGGTTATAATTGTAAATCCATGCAAATTTAGCAACTTGCATAATACCTTGTGAAATTGGGCTTCTACAATAACTTTCTGTGGTGAAATTGGGCTTCTACAATAACTTTCTGTGGTAAATTTAGCTTTAACAGTAACTTTCTGTGGTAAATTTAGCTTTAATAAACTGTGGTACATTTAGCTTTAGCAATTACTTTCTGTTGTAAATTTAGCTTTAACGTTAACTTTCTGTGGTAAATTAAGCTTCTACAATAACTTTCTGTGGTAAATTTAGCTTTAACAGTAACTTCCTGTGGTACATTTAGCTTTAACAGTAACTTTATGTGGTAAATTAAGCTTCTACAATTACTTTCTGTGGTAAATTAAGCTTCTACAATAACTTTCTGTGGTAAATTTAGCTTTACAGTAACTTTCTGTGGTAAATTTAGCTTTAACAGTAACTTTCTGTTGTAAATTTAGCTTTGACAGCAACTTTCTGTGGTAAATTAAGCTTTAACAGTAACTTTCTGTGGTAAATTAAGCTTTTACAATAACTTTCTATGGTAAATTTAGCTTTAACAGTAAATTTCTGTGGTAAATTTAGCTTTAACAGTAACTTTCTGTGGTAAATTTAGCTTTAACAATAACCGCCCATGGTACATTTTGCTTGAGTAATAAACTGTGGTACATTTAGCTTTAGCAATTACTTTCTGTGGTAAATTTAGCTTTAACAGTAACTTTCTGTGGTAAATTAAGCTTCTACAATAACTTTCTATGGTAAATTTAGCTTTAACAGTAAATTTCTGTGGTAAATTAAGCTTTAACAGTAACTTTCTGTGGTACATTAAGCTTCTACAATTACTTTCTGTGGTAAATTTAGCTTTAACAGTAACTTTCTGTGGTAAATTTAAATTTAGCAATAATTTTCTGTGGTAAAGTTAGCTTTAACAGTAACTTTCTGTGGTAATTTCAGCTTTAACAGTAACTTTCTGTGGTAAATTTAGCTTCTACAGTAACTTTCTGTGGTAAATTTAGCTTCTACAGTAACTTTCTGTGGTAAATTTAGCTTATACAATAACTTTCTGTGGTAAATTTAGCTTCTACAGTAACTTTCTGTGGTAAATTTAGCTTTAACAGTAACTTTCTGTGGTAAATTTAGCTTTAACAATAACCGCCTGTGGTACATTTAGCTTTAGCAATAAACTGTGGTACATTTAGCTTTAGTAATTACTTTCTGTGGTAAATTTAGCTTTAATGTTAACTTTCTGTGGTAAATTTAGCTTTAATGTTAACTTTCTGTGGTAAATTAAGCTTCTACAATAACTGTCTGTGGTAAATTTAGCTTTAACAGTAACTTTCTGTGGTAAATTTAGCTTTAACAGTAACTTTCTGTGGTAAATTAAGCTTCTACAATAACTTTCTGTGGTAAATTTAGCTTTAACAGTAAATTTCTGTGGTAAATTAAGCTTTAACAGTAACTTTCTGTGGTAAATTAAGCTTCTACAATAACTTTCTATGGTAAATTTAGCTTTAACAGTAAATTTCTGTGGTAAATTAAGCTTTAACAGTAACTTTCTGTGGTACATTAAGCTTCTACAATTACTTTCTGTGGTAAATTTAGCTTTAACAGTAACTTTCTGTGGTAAATTTAAATTTAGCAATAATTTTCTGTGGTAAATTTAGCTTTAACAGTAACTTTCTGTGGTAATTTCAGCTTTAACAGTAACTTTCTGTGGTAATTTCAGCTTTAACAGTAACTTTCTGTGGTAAATTTAGCTTCTACAGTAACTTTCTGTGGTAAATTTAGCTTATACAATAACTTTCTGTGGTAAATTTAGCTTCTACAGTAACTTTCTGTGGTAAATTTAGCTTTAACAGTAACTTTCTGTGGTAAATTTAGCTTTAACAATAACCGCCTGTGGTACATTTAGCTTTAGCAATAAACTGTGGTACATTTAGCTTTAGTAATTACTTTCTGTGGTAAATTTAGCTTTAACAGTAACTTTCTGTGGTAAATTTAGCTTTAACAGTAACTTTCTGTGGTAAATTAAGCTTCTACAATAACTTTCTGTGGTAAATTTAGCTTTAACAGTAACTTCCTGTGGTAAATTTAGCTTTAACAGTAACTTTATGTGGTAAATTTAGCTTTAACAGTAACTTTCTGTTGTAAATTAAGCTTCTACAATTACTTTCTGTGGTAAATTAAGCTTCTACAATTACTTTCTGTGGTAAATTTAGCTTTAACAGTAACTTTCTGTGGTAAATTAAGCTTCTACAATTACTTTCTGTGGTAAATTAGCTTTAACAGTAACTTTCTGTGGTAAATTTAAATTTAGCAATAATTTTCTGTTGTAAATTTAGCTTTAACAGTAACTTTCTGTGGTAAATTCAGCTTTAACAGTAACCTTCTGTGGTAAATTAAGCTTCTACAGTACTTTCTGTGGTAAATTTAGCTTTAACAGTAACTTTCTGTGGTAAATTAAGCTTCTACAATAACTTTCTGTGGTAAAGTTATTAAAATACATATCATATTTATATAACCCTTGTGCAGACCTGGGGTCTATTTGACTCAATCTGGAAAGTTTAATGTGTCATAAATTGGGTTTCCTTCCACATATTTGCCTGAAATTTACTAGGATTGATCCAAATTATAAACTTTGCAAGTAAAATAAATTTTGTCTATTTTCGTTGAACTATGTGTTCATAAAATAAATACTTTCCTCCTCAAGTCCTCCGAGTCAATTTGACCTGGCCACATTTAGTGGGGCAATAGGTCACACTTTTGCCCTTTTCACAGCAATGAACATACACACAGACACAAAGATGCACACATAAAATGTCCACTAACACACGCACCCAAAACACACACTCACACACCACACAAGCACCCACATGCATGCACACACACACACACACACACACACACACACACAAATTGGGCATTGCATCTCATTAGGCCTCCAGAAAAAAAAAAGCTACACATTTGTAAATATTTCACACTTTTGAAATGCCTTTGCCTAGCAGAGGGCAAAATATGACCTACCGAAACACATACACACACTCACAGATGTTGTGTTTTCAGATTCAAATCATATTTGTTTTCTCTCTTTTATGTACATGGTGAAACAGCCCTCTCCGTCCAACAAACCTCAGTTTCTGGTTGTCTCATGTGCTGCTTTCCGCATTTTTGTGCAAAGTGCTCATGAGAATAAAGTTTTTCCCTTGTTGGGGCAGTAAGACATTGTAGTTTGTGAACAAATTGTTACAGGTTATGTTGTTCCAATCAAAAGTCATAACAAAACTGCATTTTTGCACCTTATAGATGATGTCAAGACAATACAGGAGAGTGTGAGACGTAAATATGTCTCACAGCTGCAAACAAAAAAGTCCTACAGTATATGACATTTAACCCTACAGTACTCTAACCCTACGACTGTAGGGAGGGTTGCAAATATGTGATGTTCACCAATTTTATTTTATATGTTGAGGAAGTTTTAAGTGGAAAAAATACTTTTAACTATTTGTTTAATTTTTTAAAAACTTGTATGTCAATTTGACCTGCAACATACTGTAATAAGAGGGTTAAAGTCTAAACAGGTCCTAGATGCATGTCCTGAAAATATCTTGTTAAAATCACGCTCTTGGCATACAGTATACTTGTCTTAGTTTTCCTTTTGGTAAGTAAAAACGCATTAAAATGTTTAAGAATGCTTGATGGTAATAAATGATTTTTTTTTTTTTTTAATTTAAGCATAATATGTCTGTGAATATTCTCAGTCATCCAGGTGAAGTTTTCTGAAAGTTGTTCTCAAGGCACATCATTCTCCCAGAAGACAGAACAGTAGAAGGAGGATGGGATATGTTCTCCCATTGCTGATAACACCCAGCTCTGCTCCCCTAGTTGCTGATAACACCCAGCTCTGCTCTCCCTCACGTCTCACAGACAGATACTGTAGGTCAATCTGCAAACTCTGGTATTCACCTCCTGCAAATCTGAGGATTATTAAAACTGATGTCTCTTGACACTTGGTGATGCATGATTCCTATTAAAACTGATGACACTTGGTGATGCATGTTTATGTTATATATATATATATATATATATATATATATATATATATATATATATATATATATCTATATATATAATTAAAAACTGAATTTAATTTAACATGCACAAGTTCAAAACCCACAGTGTCACCAAATACAACATCCATCTGTCTGTCTGTCTCTCTCCAGTGTGTGATAATGACATTAAAGTTTCAGGTCCTTCCTACTATCAGGTACAAGGTGAAATAGAAAACTGCTTCTATACTCTTTAAAAAATGTTGTCTCTGACCTGTAAAGTCAGGGTCAGAAAGTGTTTGTGAGCAAAACCCCATCTTCTGGTTGTGCCCTGGAATTGCATTACAACAGCTAAAAATGGGGGTGGCTACATTAGAATATTCACACGTCCTTAATTGCCTGTAGAGAGGGGGGCTCATGACAATCGCCTGATAAACGTGTGATGAATGCCTGACTAGCGGCTGTCAGGTGCAGGAAAAGGACAATTTTGAGCCACTACATCTGAATGCAGATCTTCTGGAGTCAGCAGTTTGTACTACAGTAGAGCTTCTGTGAACTTGCAGATGCACTAAAACCTCAGTATTTTAAATGACAATGCTGTCATGCCTTTGTGATTACTGGTTTTAAATTATTGCTGTTTATTGAAAGAGACCAATGCAACAAGCTGCAAAAACCTCTCACAGTGCTTTAAAGAAACCACAAAAGCTGCTGCTGCTGGTTTTTTTTTTTTTTTCATGGCTCCATGTGTGGTGGGTTGTGAAAACCTTTGATGAAATTTTGACCTTTTTATTTTTATAAAATTCCAAAAACTGCAGAGCAAGACAGTGATATAACTGGTAGCATCACATCGGTTGTGGTCACACATCTACAGAATCCATGGTTTGATTCTGAACTCAGGTTCCTGTCTTTGTGGACTTTTCTGTGTTCTCTGTGTATCAACATGTCTGCAATTCTTTATGAGATAAACATGCTGGTAGAAGGATGAATTTTAATTCCCCTATGAATGAATGACTGTATAAAGGCGTGTGCATAATATCTTGAAATGGATTTGCATCGAAGCCAGGGAATATTCGCCCAGTGTTCCTGGGATTGGCTCTGGATCAACCAGATTGACCAAATTGAAACAATTAAGGCAAGAATAAACAAAAAATCTTTTGCAAAAGTCCCTAGGATCTGATCTAATTCTTGTTTTTTTATTCATTAATTCCAAAAGACAAACACTGTTCAGAGATTTGGTAAGAAATAATAAAAATGAAATATAACTAAAATCTAACCCACTTCTATATTAACCCACTTCTATAATTCTATATCAGTATTCAGACTGATAAGACAACAGAGACACTGAACCCTGCATCCCCGCAAACATCATTCCTTTTGTGTTACCACAGATCTGACCTCACTCACCACAAATATGCCTGAGAGGCAAAATAAACAGGAGGGAGAATACAAACTCCACTGTTCTCACATTTATCTTTTATCGGACAAAGATGGCCAGCACCCACACACTGGTTCAGATGTTTCAGGAGCTAGGAGTCTGTTATACACCGGATTTGTACGATTTATTATTATTACACCATTTCCCCCCCGAAAAATATCTCCAGATGTTCCAGAAATTACACAAATATTATATATACTGTATATGATCCCATATGCCATATACTGCCATATATGGTATGATCATATTTAACAGTTCATGTTGGCAACAGACTGGATTGCATTTGTTACTTGTTAATATCACTAAACATTTAAAAAATATTGCTAAAAAGATAAACATTTAAAAATTATTGCTAAAAAGATAAAAGATCAAATGTAATTCATAAACATACATTTTAGATATGTAATATGATAAATGTTAGTAAGGGATGTGCTGGAACTGTAAGACAATCAACCAGTGGAAACTTTTAACTGTTAAATAAATAAATAAACAAACAAATAAATATAATACATTTAGAAAGCACTTTTTCCAGGGCACTATGCTACTATTCTAACAATTCACATTAGGAAATATGTTCAGAAATGTAGAAACCTTTAATTGCTTAAATGGAAAGTTTTTAATTGTTAGTAGAAAATTTTGATAAGTAATTCATAATTATATAGTTACACATAAGCACATATTCCTTGCATTAGTTTTCACTTCACAAATGAATGTTTTGTTTTTTTGACTAACAGGTCAATTGCATCCCTATGAACATTTATCTGAGAAGACTACAGATACACCACAATGTCAGTAACTAAGTCACCACTATGTCAGATTTATAGTACATAATATTTAGGCTGATGGTTAATTATTCATGAACCGTTATCAGGACGTTATACGTAAGGTCAAATACTTTATTGTCATTGTATACAACACAAATTGGTGAAATTTAGTGTGGCTACTCAGACAGCAATGAGGACAATTAAACATACCACTCATGAATTTTTATTAACAAGTTAAAAAATTAAGAATTACACTCTAAAATATGTACAAGATGGCACATTGTGTATTGGCTTAGTTACTGAACTGTTTATTGAGATTTATATATCCAACATTGAAAACATATTGCACATCACATAAAAACATAAAAACAACCAAAGTGACAACGTGAACTTTAATGTCGCTCTGGAAAAGGTGACTACCACCCGGTATAAATGTAAATTTGTAAATGTAAATGTATAACAGGAGTTTTAGGAGCTACTGAGACAGTTCCTTGCCAGACCACCAGAGGGGGTGCTGGCAGGCGTTTCATCATTGCCTGCTTTGTTATTGTTGATGTTGATGATGAATTGGGGCATGGAAGCTTTTATTATCGCCACATATACATTACAGCACAGTGGAATTCTTTCCTTTGCATATCTCAGCTGAGGGGGTTGTGGTCAGAGCACTGGGGCAACTATGATATGTACCTCCACTTTATCCTGCATGCATGTCTGATCTGCTGTATTTGGGTGATCCCGTGGAAATCCGGGTTCGATCCCTGAATAAAGCTGCGTCTTCCGAACGTAACAAGGAGATATATGAATAGCAGTAAACTGTGTATTTTTATGTAAAAAGATAATTTCCTGGTTAACTGACACACATGGACTCTAGCCTCAGTGTGAAGTCTTCATTTTCTGTATCAATCATTTTCTTCCGAGTTCTGAGCTCTTTTGTTTGGAAAAAAAAAGCTTATGTATTCACCAGCTTTATCCTGACTCGGCCTTTGCATTGCACCTTTTCATGATATCGATTCTGGTTTGGATCGATTTGCCTTTTGATAACCAATTGGACTGTTTTTTTGGATTGTGATTTTGTTAATAAACAACCTCTGATGGAGAACTGCTAATGGATCCGCATTTGGCCACTGCAAGTCCTGTATTACACACATGGAACTAAAGTTATTTCATACTTCAGTTTCTGTGCAAACTCAATAATATTTTAGACTATTTTTCAGTATGAAGTAAGAAGAGAAACTCTGGATGTCTCTGAGAGAAAAGCATTCACAGTAAACATTTATATGAAACTGCATTTCTGTTACCACAAAACACTGCTTTAATGTCCTTGACCGCCTGTTTCTCTTATTTGAGGTAAGCCACTTGACATTTTCCAACACACAGCAATTAAAATAATTGTTTGATCACAATGAAAAGGTGGGAGAGTTTATGCCCAGACCTCAGAGCAGAATTCAGCAGTGGAAACCTTATTGTTCATCTCGCTGCGCTTGTCCATGATGCTCGCCTACAGGTTAAACAGTGAAACTTTGCCTCCTACAGTACATGCTGTCACTCATCAGCACCTACATCCATAATAAGAGTCTTTTGTACTGCAGACTCCCTACTAACCTTCATACACTTTTCTAAGAGAGCTTTAGCTTTAATACAGAGTGTTTACTGTATGTGCATCTTTTTTTCCGCCAGGTGATTACCCACCAAGATAAATCCTTGTATCACAACTTTTCCTGACTCATCCTGAATCCCTTAACATACGAGACATGGATACATGGAGACTCCACTTTTTTGTTTACTTTTTTAATAAACCTTATATTTAAGATCCGCTTCTGTACATTTCCCTACAGAACTGAACTGCTTCTGATGTCACTATATGGTTTTTATGAATCTTTTTGTTTGTTTTATTACTGATGACAGGCTAATGTTGCAAGCCAGACTTTTAACATTCTCTAGAAATTCAGACACATTTTGCCAATAAATGCACTTAAAAAATCAGTCAATTTATTAATTTAAAACACGGACACTGACTCATATTTAACATTATAAACAATGTATATTTATAGATCTCTTCTCTGAAATTAAGACTTATCTACTATGTATAGTATATTGAATCTATTTAGATCGTTATAACTTGCTTATCTGAAGGTTTATTTGGTAGAAGAGATTAGTATTGTATGTATGTTTTTGAGTTTGAATACTTGTATTGTACATTTTTGACACTGTTATGACAGTTAAAATTTAAACACTCTCTTCCCTTGTTTGAAAAATTCCTCAGAAGGAAAAGATACACACACACACACACACAAACACACACACACTATTTTTTTAGGAGCTAGGGCCAAAATCTTTAAAGAATGAACCACTCCTACAAGCCATGAATCTTCCTCCAACATCAGAAGATGCTTCTGTGTGCATGCAGGCTGATTTATAACACTAAGACTTCATATTTGTATATTTATACTGAACCCTGACCACAATAACATCACTGATCCAGGCCTCATCCAAAAAAATAAAAATAAAAATGCAGGGGAAACATTTACGATCTTCTCAAAGCCCATCACATGAGCCTATTGCCAGCATGCAGGAGCTAGACACAAAGATTAAATGGTTAAAGGGATAAAGAGCTAAAATGGGTAAAGGTTTGTACAATAATATAGATTATGTATTCATTACAAAATTGAATTAAGTAAAAGAAATATAGAGATTATAGGACATAGACTTATATAGAATAGACAGGACTAGGCTATGTGTTAAACAAGTTAAACAGGATCAGAAGGAAATGAGGAATAGTTCATCACTGCTTCCAGCTACACATCTGCACCAAATAGCTGGAGAATGCAAAGACGAACCTTCCAGTAAATTTTGGTTTGCTCAGGTGCAGGCTTTAGCAAACTCCCTTATCCAGGTTGCCCACATTTTTTTGTAAAATGCTGAAGTTATTTCAAATCGCAAGGCAATAATTTACCCATTTATTTTCCATCGCTAGTCCTAAATGAGTCTACCTTCACACCCTTAGATTAAAACGTCATTTAGATTCAGTGTCCTGTGGTGTACAGGATATTTGGAGTTAGCAGACTGTTGCTAATGGCTGTTTACTTTTTATTCTCCTACAGTAAAGTTCAATGAAAAATAGCTACCGTTAACCCTGAGACTTTCTTAAAAAAAGTCAAGACAGTCACTGACAGATGCCACAATATTGGAGCCCAGAGGGCCCAGCCATGTGTTAAAGGAAATTAAGCATAATAAACAAAATGTTATAATTGCTTTAAAAAGTGAATTATAGTGGTCACTTCTGCAATTTTGTAAGGAGATAAGGTTTAATTTTATTTATTTATTTATTTTGGCAAAAGTTCTGGTTCTACCTGCAATGGACTAGAATGGGTTTAAGACTTTATTTTTGTCACATATACATTACAGCACAGTGAAAATCTTTCTTCTCATGGTTAGGTTCCCCCTGTATTAAAGATAGTGAGGTCACTGCCAATCTATTCATAGTTATTTTGTGTGCCCACGATTATGATGTTTATATATATTACATTAAAGCCATTTGGCAGACACCCTTACACAAAGTGACTTACATTTCTCTCCTTTACTGTATATAGCTGTGCAATTAAGAGTTAAGGGCCTTGTTCAGAGACCCAGGAGTAGCAACTTGGTGGACCTGGGATTCAAACACATGACCAGTAGTCCAACACCTTAACCACTGAGCTACCACTTCCATTGTCCATTGATGTCTGCCAAATGCACAAATAAATAAATACCTTTTCAGCATACATACAAGAAAGAAAAGTTTCACTGCCCGTCAGGACACTTGTCAATGTTTATCAGTCATGTGACCAATAAATAAGTCCATCAGTTACACAGTAGTCCTCAATGACTTCCAGGTGAAGGTTAGGTCATTACATTGGATTGGAGATTTGAACCTCATAAAGCTTACAGGATCTGAGAACTGCATACTGTAAGTAGACACAGACTCCCAAAGGCTCCCTTGTTGGCATATAACAGATGAAAGGAAGTTTAAAGGTTTAAGTGAAGGCAGCTAAAGAAATAAATGCGAATGTATAGCAGATATTATTAAAAAAATCACAATATTAAATGAGTAGAAGCCATTTATACATACATTTTGTTTCACTTATTTTGCATTGTATCACAATATTTAACAGCACAGTAGCAGGATTTAGTAGCAGGAGGAAACAGTCAACCTCAAAGCCAAACTGATTCACTATAAATGCTAATGCTCTTTATATGAACCAATATGAGCCAATTCCCACTTTTACTTTAGATCAAGGATGGCTGACATCTATCCTAAAGAGCCACAGAAATACACAGTATATGTAGGACTCTTTTTTTTAAAATATACTTTTAGTTTTTAAGGGACAGTGAATGTCTGTCATCAGTATTATCACTGTGGGGAAATGAATAAACATCACAAGTTTTCAGAATAAGTTGAAGACTTTTTCATTTCTGTGATATTCCTGGCATAATAATTCAATTTAAATAAATCTCACACACACACACACATATAAACACACACACACACACACACGGCCAATAAGGCATACAATAAATTCTTTAGGAATAAAAATGTTTAATCTTCAAAATATTCTCCGCACTCTCTTTGCATGAATTAACGGCTACAGTTTAGCATAAATGTCTTTACATATTTCTATACTCATGAATAGGTCTACAGACACTTCTACAGTATCTTCACACATCAGTGTTAATGATTTGTGACATGAAACCAAGCTATAAAGGGGACCAAAAACACACCTACAGCAATATTTAAGTTTAAGTGTTATTTAGCCAGAACCTGGATTCGAGCCACAGCGACTGCTATGGATTAGTCATTTAGACTCACCAGAGCTAACAGACCGAACTCAACACTGCAATTCTACACACAAACACATTCTCACACCTCAGTAGGTCTACACAGGCTGAGGAGACTTACTTAAACACATCAACTCAGTCAATAACTGCACCCACGCTCAACATAGAGGAGACAATGATCCGAAATCAGATTCTACTGCAGCAAAACACAACAAACTGACACAGATTCGTTTTCATATCCATATGTCTGGTAGTAGCTCATCTCCATTAAAGTTTTTAATTACATGATCAATCATATTAATAATATATTTCAACCAGGAAAATGAACTGTATGCAGTCCCCCCTCTAACCCTATAACCCCCATATAAACAGGATCAGTGAATCAATCATTTGGAGTAGTGGAATGCCAAGTCATCCCAAATAAAACAATGCATGGGAAACAGCTTTGGCGTGTTAGTTACAGTGCACTATGGAACAAGCTATTGTAAACAAGCTAACCTTAACTATTTTAATCGCTAATATAGCAGATTCATGGAAAATTACATCGGTAATCAGCATTTTTGTCGCAACTAATTTATGAATGAATCTGCATCAACTGCATTTAAGAGAATCGCTTTATTTAAAGTGAATAAAATCCCCTACTTAATGGAATGGAGTTGAACATTAATTAAGCCGCAGCCACACACCTGACTCGTGTGTGCAGAATAGGTGAGATGTACTGGGAAAGCAGGCAGTGGGTCAAACCACTGTGAGGAAGGGGAGGGGGAACTGTGGGTCAAACCACTGTGAGGAAGGGGGAATTCTACTGTTTCTAAATGCAGTTTTTGCATTTGCTTTTTTTTTTCTACGTACACAATTATTTAGGTATACATACATATATTTTTCATAATGGAGAGTGCGATATTTTAAATTTTTTATTTTTTGTTGGGGAGGGGCAGTGCCCCTGTGACAACAAGCTTGGACCTCCCTGTGACCCCCCTAAATGTGGTATGAAAATTTTTACAAAATTGTTTTTTGCGATCGTTGTTTTTTACATCCGATATTAGACAGTGGCAACGCGGAACAGAAATGTAACCCACACATTTTATAGAGGGACTGCTTAAAGCGGAATACAACAGTATCGCAAAACGTGCAGTTTTTTTTTTACTCAGAAGTTGGTGGAAGTTTTGCTCAAATATTATTATTGAAGACTTCAAGCAAAGAAGGAAATATAGAGGTGAGTAAAGTTGTTAATATGTTGTATTTGTATTAAATGCATTACAGAATAATGCATATGTAAATGCATAACGTTAGATCAGCTAATCTCAACCTGGCTGTTTGTTAGTTTGTGGCAGTTTGAAAAGGGATCAAATATATGATCAACAAACTCATAGTTCTGAGTTAGTTACCTAGCAAGTCAGTTATTTTCAGCAAATTATTTCATAAGCTTCTTGGTCCCCATTGCTTTTGCTCTGTAGTTCTCCCCAAAATGAAAAGAAAGAAGGACATCATGTCATTCTTCCAAAAAAAGGATAAGGTAGACAGTGAGGCAGAGCCAGATGGTTCAGGTGTGGAGAGAGCAAGAGTGAGTGCAGAGAGAGAGCAGGAAGAGTTGTCCATTGGAGAGACTGAGAGTGAAGGAATAGTAGAGGAGGAAAGTGAGACAGATGGAGAGACCGAGGCTGAGAGTGAAACACCTACAGAGGAGCTATGTGCGTCCACCAGCAGTGGACCATCAGGTTTGTGCTGTTAAATGCATCTGTAATAGGTTCTGCAATAAGTCACTTTATATGGTGTATAGAAATTAATCAGTTTGTGATTGAAATTAATTCTTGTTTAACATGCTATGAGCTTGTGATATCAGGTGGATTTCAGTCTGATGGCAATTATATATACCTTTTTATGATTTATTTTATCATATACTAAGATAGACAGATGAAGTAATAAGTGTACTTAAAATTTAATTCTCAATATTTATGTAAATGAAAACTATTTACTGAAATGAAAAGGGTATATGTACTTATATATATTCCTTTGGCAGATATCCCGGGAAGAATCCCGAAGAATCCCGGGAAGAACAACCTCTGCAGCCAATAATGAATACATACCCAAGAACTCTGATGGGGGACCGGAGGAGGAGCTTCAAGGCAGCCTGGTACCATATCCACCCCTGGCTTGAATATTCCAAACAATCAGACTCTGTGTTTTGGTATGCCTGCAGGCATTTTAGCCCTTCCAAAGTCTCAGAGACGGTATTTGATTCAAAATTGGGTTTTAACAATTGGAAGTAGGCAACTTACAAACAGGGGGGATTTGCAATTCATGCAAGGTATGAGCGGCACAAACAAGCAATGATTACATGGAGAGACTATCAGAAAGCTGTAAAAAGTAATGCAACACTGGTAAATGCCCTAAACAAGGAACACAACAAACAGGTTCAAGAAAATCGGGACTATATTAAAACAATAGAAGAAATACTACTACTTACAGCCACACAAAACATCGCACAAAGAGGACACGATGAGTCTGCAGAGTCAGATAATAAAGGGAACTTCATGGCAATCTTAGAAACAATAGCTAAGCATGACAAAACTGTGCAAAAAAGGTTGTCTTCCATTCATAATGCAAAATATATTAGCAAAGGGATTCAGAATGAGGTTCTGAGTTGTTTGGCAGACATGGTTCGAACAAAGAAGTGATCAAAGAAGTGAAAGACAGTGAGGTCTATAGCATAATTGCAGATGAAACAAAAGATGTAAAAAAAAAAAAAAAAAAAAAGGAGCAGATATCTCTAGTACTCAGGTACTATTTCAGTGGGGCTGTCCATGAGAGCTTTCTCCACGTTGAATCGGCTGATCGACTAGATGCAGCAGGGCTTACTGACAAAATCATACATATATTAGAAAATCATGGTCTTGAATACAAAAACAACCTAGTAGGCCAAGCATATGACGGTGCTTCAGTTATGAGTGGCAAGCATTCAGGTGTCCAGGCACGCAATAAAGAACAAGCAAAGCAGGCCTTTTACATCCACTGCAATGCACACTGTCTGAATTTAGTATTAGTGGATACGGTCAAAGCTATCCCTGAGGTAGGAGAGTTCTTCACCTTACTAGAAAGACTGTATGTATTCACATCTGGGTCATATGTGCATCAAAAATGGCTTAGGATACAGAAAGAGATGTACCCAGGTGCACCGGCTAGAGAGCTTCAGAGGCTAGGTGACACTCGGTGGGCATGATGATATATGGCCCTACACACTATTATGGATAGATTGCCTGTCATTAAGCAAGTCCTGCAAGACATAGTCCAAGAACACAGTGGTGACAGATCTGTTGAGGCTAGAGGTCTGCTTGCACAGATAGATTTACAGTTCATTGTGTGCCTTGTTACCCTCCATAAAGTGTTTGGAGAAGCAAAATGTCTATCAGATATGCTACAGTCTTCATCACTTGACCTGTCAAAGGCTGTTTATTTAGTTGAAGCCTTAGTTCAGACTTTGAATGACTACAGGGATGAGTCATTTTTTGATGACCTATGGAGTGAAGCGTTGAACACAGCTGAGCAATGTGATACTGCAATACAGCACCCTGCAAAACGACCAAAAAAGCTAAGCTCTCAATTTAATGCAGACTGTGTACTCAGTACAGTGGGTCAGAGGTCAGATTCAGAACGAGAAAAAGAGAGTTTTTGCACAACCCTTTTCTACTCTGTTTTAGATCAGATGTTCAATAAGCTTAACAGAAGGTTTTCTAGCAAAAACAGTGAAATAATGACTGGCATCCAAACTCTAAACCCTACAAGTGATGTGTTTCTCAAAGAAAAGTCTCTGTTTCCATTTGCTAGAATGAACGAATCAAATATTGAGGACTTGTGGCATGAACTACATCAGTTCAGAAGAATTTTAGAAAGGAAATTACAGAGTGGCATGCAGAAACCCTCCAGTGTACTGTAGTAGAGCTAACATTATTCATTGAACCTTATAAAGAAGTTTTCTTTGAGCTTTTTAAACTATGCAAGATAGCTGTTTCGATCCCTGTTAGTACAGCTTCTTTTGAACAGAGTTTTGCTGCACTAAAGCTGGTGAAAACCTCTCAGGTCCACAATGCCAGATGACAGATTAAGCAATTTAGGTGTGCTGAGTATTGAGTCAAGGAGGGCAAAGGCCTTAAATTTAGATGAATTTGCAAGAGGATGAAAGAATAGGAGGAAGAGAATCGGGGGGAGGAGGAGGAAGGGATTCGGGGGGGGGGGGGCATGTCCCCCACGGGATTACTTTGGACAGCTTCCCCCAGTGACTTGGACAGCCAACACTGTATACATATGCCTGTGCTTTCACTCTTTGATGGCATCTGTCATGACGCGGGGTAAGGAAGCGGACCCAAACGCAGGATAGCCAAACAAACAGGATTTAATAACAAAGGGAACACGAAACAGGACACGGACTGAAGACAGGACAGGACAACAGTAGATTCCGTGATGCACAAGCCAACGCGGCACAGTTAAATAGACAAGGTGATCACAATGGGAAACAGGTGTGTAGACAGGGAGGAGCAGACGAAGGCGGGGCACGGAAACCAAATGTGAAGCGACGCCCCCCACCGGACAAATGCGGGGCGATGTCACAGGACACTGAAAAAACAAAACTCGGGCTGGTAACATGGCCCGCAACCCGGAAGTGAGGCGGCGCCCCCCGCAGAGAAACCAGATGCGGTCCCTCACCGAAAAAATGCGGACCCATGTCACCAAACCCGCGAAGTCCAGGGGAAAAAAAAAAATGCTCCCACGATAAGCCGGTCCAAGCTGCTATCCTGCTGGGTCCTGGTGCGGCGGAATCTTCTGTCATGACACGGGGTAAGGAAGCGGACCCAAATGCAGGATAGCCAAACAAACAGGATTTAATAACAAAGGGAACATGAAACAGGACACGGACTGGAAACAGGACACGGACTGAAGACAGGACATTACAACAGTAGATTCCGCGATGCACAAGGCAACAGTTAAATAGACACGGTGATCACAATAGGAAACAGGTGTGTAGACAGGGAGGAGCAGACGAAGGCGGGGTAGACACGTGACGAAGAACGTAAACAGATGCACGTGGCCAAAGTCCGGGCTGAGTCATGACAGCATCATTGCAGACTGGAATGTCTACAAATCCAACTGTCACCTTATCCTGTGCTTCACTGTAGTTCCTGACTAAAATAACACACTCCTCCTCACACATGATGTCATTGCTTTCATCAACCATAATACTTTATGGCCTTTTACAGTATCTGTCTGGATTAACTTGTACAAATTCTTTGAACATTCAGGTTCCAGTGCCAGGTTCATCATAGCTGCCGTTTTAGTGGAAGAGCAGGCATAATTTTTTGCAATCTCAGAGTCTGGAAACATTTTCCTAAATAACTTGCCTGTGTACCTACACACATGGAATGGCAGGTTATGTTCCACAATGAAAGATGTGAAATTCACCTCAGCTGTAATCACCTTCTCAGTGCGAACTGAGATATATTGGAGCAGCCTTCCCTGCACTTAGCCTCCCTAATATGTTGAGGTCCCTAAAAGATATAAAAGCATAATATATCATTTCTATAGCCCTATGCAATTATTGGTAATACTTTACAATAAGGTATCATTTGTTAACATTAGTTAATGTATTAACTAACATGAACTAACCATAAGCAGTACATGTGTTACTGTATTTGTTCATCTTTGTTAACGTTAGTTAATAAAAATACAGCTGTTTATGGTTTGTTCATGTTAGTTCACAGTGCATTAACTAATTTTAACAAGATTTGAATAATATATTAGTAAATGTTCAAATTAACATTAACAAAGACAAATAAATGCTTTAAAAGTGCTGTTCATTATTAGTTCATGTTAACTAACATAGTAAACTAATGTTAACTTATGAACCTTATTGTAAAGTGTTACCCAATTATTTGTTAATTATATTAAACTATGTAGATCACTGTTGAAATGAATTTTCTTTATGGTAATTAATTTTTGTGCTTATTTAATTTTCTTTCCACATTTCTCTTTCTATGTCGGAATGAATGTGTCCCCCCCCACACTGGTCATGCTGACCTGTGATAAGTGTTTTCTTGTTTTTGTACCCTGTGTTTCTGCAAACATAAGCAGGATGGTAAGGCTTGCTGATAACGTAACCATAATCTTAAGGGAATAGAAAACGAGGATTCTCTGTCATGTAAAAATGTATTTCTGTGTTATATGTTATGTCATCTTCACCTCTTCTGATTTAATGTTCTTGATTTTAATCTATCCTGTTCCTTTAGTGCTCTTGACCGGATGAAAAGACAATATAGGTTGACCTGCTTGTGAGATTACTCGCAGGACACTCAGTTTCTCTTTGCTCATGTACAGGCTTTCTGACCTTCAATGCTTGGATGAGAGTTGTGAGGAAGCAGCATTCTAGCATACCCCTATCTATGTTGACAAAACTTGGCCTCCGCCTTATCTCATACACCATAGCTTACTGTATTTCATTGCGTATATATTCTGTTCTGTCGCTCAGTTCTTTGAGCAGCTGTTTGGAATAAACGAGATTTGATTTCACTCGTGTGGTTTGTTCTCTCAGTGCTCCGGAGCGCTCCTATTGTTTTGCAGAGGTAAAGAGTGCGAGGACAAGTGCGAGGAGGAATCTTTCTTACAATCACTTATTATTTATATAAGCTGCTTATACTATTTATGTAAACTGCTTTTATTTATATTCCATTACAACTTTAAACAGGTCTAAGGAGTTTGATGTTTTCATGTAGCCTTGGCAACTAGCCGGCCTGAAAAATCTGCACATGGGCAGAAACGTGTTGAAGTCACGTCAACTCGTGTTTTATCATTTACCCCACCATGGGCAATGCTGAAGTCACTGTTACAAACTGTACAGCATGCATCATTGTCATTATGTTTAATGCTTGTGAGACAGGGGTACACTTTCATGTAGTCCGAAGTAAAAAAATGTTTTATACTTTGTTTTTTTGGGGCTCTCTCCCACTGCCATGGGCCATGATGACGCTTCTGTTTCTAGACCAGGAGTCAGCAACGCAGGGCTCCGGAGCCGCAAGTGGCTCTTTCATCCCTCTGCTGCGGCTCCCTGTAGATTTGGAAAATAAATATGTAATTTAAATTTATCTTATTTTAGTTAGTTAGTTTTTTTTTTAATTAAATTCTAAGATTATGATGCTCTTGTAACATTAAAATAAACCGTGTTTAATTTGTTTGTTGCTCAAAATATGTTGCAGCCTACAAGTTAAAATTTTGATGTCATGAATACGAGAAGGACTCAATTAGACATTTTATTTGAACGTAACCTTCAACCCAGCTTCTTTTTTGTTAAGGTTACACTGAAAAAAAACCCCGTTGTTTTTACAAAAAGAATTTGGCAGCTGTAGTTGCCAGAATAATTCAGTTAAAATTACACTAAAAATGTAAACTTTAAAACAATTTAAAACTGTACACTCTCCTGAATATTTATGTATAAAATACAAAAATGTCCTGTAAAAATGTACTTATTTACAGTTTAAAACTATAAACTCCCCAGAATATTTATGTACTAAATACAAAAATGTCCCATAAAATTTACTTGTGAATTATGTAAGAAATAGGGAAAACCTTTTGCATTTAAACAAAAAAAATCCCTGTTGTTTTCACAGAAAAAAATTGGCAGCTGTGGTTGCCAAAATAATTCTGTAAAAAATACATTACAATTTAAAACTGTACATTTTATTATTCAATTTTGCAAGCACTTTTAAACTGCACCACCTTAGACCATTGAAATGTGAAAAACTGTAACCCATTGTACACAAATTAGGGATGTAAAAAATAAAACACCAAAGTAGATATCCCTTAAAAGATAGTAGTAAAAGAGGTAATGAAGGCAAAAAAACAACAACAACATTAAAGTGCCTTGAAGGATTTATTAAGCAAAAATCAGCAAACATACATCTCTAATTTCTTAACATAAATTCGTAATGTTACTGTCTATACACAATACAATAAAGAGAATGCGACAGATTAATGATTCTCTCATTGGAGCTAGAACAGGGTATACAAACAAGTGGTTATAATTTAGATACAGGAATGCTACTCAAAAATCACAAAAGCAATAAAGTTCTGTATCAGCTGTATACAAACTGAACACATCTTTAACAATATTATTTGAAACATTTACTTGCCTCTTAATCTGGAACAACTGGGCATAAAAGGTGAAACTGTCCTTCAAGTTGAGTGTTTCTCAAGTCAGAAATCTGACTGGCATTAGTCCATATTCAGACATCACGCCACTCATGATCTGAAAGTTCCTGAATCAATGTAAGAACTCTTGGGTTGACGGGAAGACAGGCGGTGTTTGTGTTCTCAACTTTGGTGCCCTTGTCCGGGTTGATGGAGAAAAAACACCTTGGTAAAGCAGAAAAGGTGACTATTAATAATCATAAAGCTTCAATATGATCAAAAACAATTTCAAAATCTTTAATTTATTTGCTGATTAATCATTTAACAAAGGTCAATAAATTATGTAAAATTTACTACTCATAGTTTGTTTATGTTAATGAATTAATGTTAACTAATGACACATTAGTTGTTAATGCATTAACCTAAACAAGTTATGAATATTAATTCTATTACAATTGAATTAGAAATGCAATTGATCATTGTTCAATTTAGTTCACAGTGCATTGACTAATGTTAACAGATACAACATTATGAAATATAAGTACATTTAGAAATAAGTATTAAGATGTTATAAAAGGATTATTGTTAGTTCATGCTAACATAGTTAACTAATGTTACCAACGAAATCGTATTGTAAAGTGAAATTAGTGAAAAAAAGGAAAGTTTGTATTGGAAAAAAGTCAAACTGACAAGGTCCCTAGCCTCCAAGCCACTGCATCAGCTACTGTACTTTAGATTGATTTCAAATCAATAAGGTGAAAATTTTATCCAAAAAGACCTACGTCTGCAAATACTCCAGAGCCAGTTCTGATGGGTAATGAATATTAAAGCAATAATAGCTCCCAAGCATCGTACAGAAGGCAGTGATGAAAGTGGTGATGTTTTCAAGTACAATGTTCCGATCCACACACAACAAACCTCTTTGAAGAAAAGCAGGACTGACCTTATGAACTTATAAAAATAAATGACAGATAAAAAGAAATACCAGATAAACTGAAAGAAAGGGTGAAAAAATATAACGTACCACACACAACAATGGTGGGAGTCAGATAAATGTGGTTCATCTCAACCTCCCCTGCCAGGCATGTGTCCTCCATGTAGAAGAATATTGCATCTTCTTTCTTGTTAAAGTAAGACAGCAAAAGCAGCAACATTTGTTTCACATCTTCAGAGCAACCAATTAGCTCTCCCCTCATCACTTCAAACTTTGTTGCTGCCTGTAAGAACTTTTTGGTTTTCTTCACACCAACAGTATTTACGTAGTTTAAGAGTCGTTTTACCTTCAAATCCAGATTCCGTGTGAAAGTTTCTTGAAGACCAATTCCAGTAAGTTCCTTGAAGTGAACTGCCATGCCAAGTTCATAATCCAAAACGGCCACTCTTCCAAAAGACTTTATATTTTGCCCCGGTTGACTTGTTTACGCTGTGTGTAGAAAGTCAGTTTCATTAGACGTTTGACGTCTTGTAGATTTACAGTAGGTTGCTGAGACATCATCTTCAGGTTTTCTTTCTTTTCCTGCTGGGTCTCTCCAAGGGGCATGAATTTTGCATCCCAGTTAATGCACCCGTAAGTATCCTGTATTGTTGCTCTCTGCTCTGGAGGTATTTCATCTCATCAACACAATGACTCATCAACACAATGCTTTCGTTTTCTTATTTTAGGGGTTGTAGATCGCTTCACATTTTCAATCCTATATTGCAACTGCTTAACTAAAGAATGGTAACCTGGCCCAACCACATCTCCATCTACTGTATTACATCTTGCAGAGATTTAGGATATTTTGACACCATCTTTTTGGCAACTTCAGTAGAATGCCTTCTACTTTGGGCAGAACCTTTTCTCATCATCTCAGTCACCACAATCCGGACCATTTCTCTTCTCAATCTTGGACTTGGTCGTTTTTCTCTCTCCAATACCTGCATCAGTTCCTCTGGGAACTTCTCCCATGGTATTAGAAAGGTATCCACCCAGTCAATATCAGGGCTATGGGAGCTGCTAGAAGAGAATGATTGTGAACTACTGGGTGAAAAAGACTGCAAGGTTGTGGGATGTCCTGGTGATGAACCAACAGATGAGCTGCTGGTTTCAAGAGTCTGGCTTCGCAAAAAACACACAAAAAGGAATTATCAATAACACAATGTAAATGTTTCGATATTGATTACCTTTTAAATGTTTTAGGCAAGCAAGTTTTGGCACTAGTAGTATTCTGTTCTGCAAAACATAACTTACATCTCAGCTTACATCTCCAACTTCCTCTATAAACTTTACCTTGCAAAAAGTCTCTTCTAAAATATCTTTAGTCACCTCTGGAAGGTCAGGCAAGACCTCATTGATGGCAGAGTGTAGAAATGTTCTCTCCAAGTCAGTCATTTATGGATTCAAGTTAGAAGTGAATGTAAGAGATAAGTAATACTACACTTACTACAAACATTTCTTTTGACATTAATAATCCAGTAAGATTTTTGTATGCACAAAAAGTCACAGAATCTTACGCTCCACAAAGAGATGTGATCGTACATAATTGAGTCCATCTGCGATTGCACGAAGAAACAGAAAAAGAGACATACTAAATACAGAAGAAATTTTGGCAAAAATCAGGAAGATGCTTGTAGAAATGCACCTGAGGAGCAGGTGAACTTTTAGGCACTTGTGAAAAATGCTGTAAAGTGAGGATGCCTTTAAAATGAATATAATAAATAGATTTTATTTATCAATGAACTTCTATTAATTAAATAAAATCAATATCTGGGTCCACCTTTTGCAGCAAAACAGCTGTTCTCCCACAGACACTTGATTTTCAGGGAGTTTTGCAAGTGGGTTTCTTAAAGCATATTTCAGTTAGCAGTTTTTATCCGTTTCTTCGTATAATTGCAGATGAACTAGCTGATGGCGAGTTCACATCTTTTTGTGGAGCACCTGATGCCAGACTCTTTGTTTCTGTTCTACCATTTTTGTTAGGTTAAAGTAGTAAGGTGCCTAAGACTTTTGCACAGTCCTGCATACATTCACATTTTATTAAGCATATATTAGCATTTTAGTATTGTTTTTTACCACTTCGCCCAAAACATTTTTTATTCCAACAGCACACTGTGTTTCAGTGGAATGAATTGGTACCCATTAACAATGTATGATGATAATGGATAAAAATCCACCAAGTCATTACTGCTAAGACATTGCACCCTGGTACTTTTTGTCACAGAGTACATTTACATTTACAGCATTTGGCAGACGCCCTTATCCAGAGCGACGTACATAAGTGCTTAAATCTCTAACATTGAATACATTGATGCTGGTTCACTAGGTTACATACTTAAGATACCATGACTTTAAAACATTTGTTCAAAGTTACAATGAAAGTTTTTTTTTTTTAATGCAAAAGATAAGGAAAGAAGTGCTAGTTGAAGTGTTTCCTGAATAAGTAGGTCTTCAACCGCCGCTTGAAAATAGCCAGTGACTCAGCTGTCCGGACCTCTAGGGGAAGTTCATTCCACCACCTTGGTGCCAGAACAGAGAAGAGTCTTGTAGTATACTTGCCTCTTACCCTGAGAGATGGTGGAACCAGTCGAGCAGTGCTGGTAGATCGGAGGTTACGGGGTGCAGTGCGAGGAATAATGAGGGCTTTGAGGTAAGAGGGAGCTGGTCCATTCTTGGCTTTGTAGGCCAGCATCAGTGTTTTGAATCGGATGCGTGCAGCTACCGGAAGCCAGTGGAGGGATTGCAGCAACGGGGTGGTATGCGAGAACTTTGGCAGGTTGAAAACAAGCCGGGCAGCTGCATTTTGGATCATTTGCAGAGGATGGATTGCGTTCATAGGTAGACCTGCCAGCAGTGCATTGCAGTAATCCAGTCTAGAAATGACAAGAGACTGAACAATTACCTGAGCAGTCTGTGTGGACAAAAATGGCTGAATTCTTCTAATGTTGTAGAGAAGAAACCGACATGAGCGAGTCACATTAGCAACATGAGAGGAAAAAGACAGTTGATTGTCCATGGTTACCCCTAGGTTGCGAGCTGTGGCTGAAGGGGAGATCAGATCTTTGTGCAAGGATATAGCAAGATCGTGACCTGGGGATGAATCACCTGGGATGAACAGCAGTTCGGTTTTGCTAGGATTGAGCTTTAACTGATGAGCAGTCATCCATGATGAAATTTCTGCCAGACATGCTGAAATCCGGTCAGAAGCTGTGGCATCTGAGGGTGGGAAAGAGAAGATAAGTTGTGTATCATCAGCATAGCAGTGGTAAGAGAACCCGTGTGATGAAATAACTTCACCAAGAGAGTGAGTATACAGGGAGAAAAGAAGAGGACCAAGTACTGAGCACAGTGGGACGCCAGTGGAGAGTCTGCATGAAGCAGATGTCACTCCCCTCCATGTTACCTGATACGAGAGTACAGGTGGTATTCAGAATGATAGTCAGCTTTATGCATTTCCATCACAAAATACACAGCTGCATCATTTTGAATTAAAATAATAAGTAGTTCTCCAAACTCAGTGGACTCACCATTTTTCAACACAAGGAAAAGACCCTTTTTATATGACATACCTCTGTACATTATGTCTGTGGATACACAAGTATTAACTTCTGAAAAGCTAAACTCTCGCACTGCATGTTTAATTGATTCACTGTAAAGGTTGGGGGAAAAAAGTGCAACCGTTTTTGACATGCAGAAGCTGACTGCATCCTAGCCCAGCTCAAAGATATGCTTGAAACATCTGATGTCTTTCAGATAGGCAGATGTTTTTAAAGTTTTTCAAATGCCTGGCACATCTCTTGAAATAGCTGTGTTTGCTTTCGAATCGCATTGTCCACAATCTAACCAAAAGGCCAAATTTAAAAATTAGTGCTGGATAGTGCATCAAAAAGTGATGTTTTGGTTTTAGTGGACTCTCCGGAAATAAAGACTTTCTTGATTCCAAGTATTCTTGGATTAGAATGTCAAGATAAGCTACCTGTGCTGATGAAATCTTTTGTGCACAAATCAAATCAACAATATCTTTAAGCTGGAGAGTTTGCAGCCACACATTATCATCTGGATTTTGCACTTTGTCACCAATTAAAACAGGAAGCAACCTTAAGAAATTCCAATTCTGAACAGCTTGTCCGGAAAGCTTGGGCACCTCTGAGTTGACAGCACATGGCTTTGTATTTAAACTGCTTGATGTGTCTGTTCAAAATTGGATATGTAAGCCACTGCCTATTTTTAATGAAATACTTCAAGAACAATGCAATGTCATAGGCTAAGACACCCTCAAAAATGTCATGGCCTAAACAAGGTGGGAGACCAAGCTGGCAAACATGAAAAGATTTCAGAGTATTAAAAATAGAATTTACCTTTATTCCTTTGCTTCCTTGACAGTCTATAGTTTGTTGATCACATACAGCAGAATCGTAACTTTCAGGGGTGCGATGTGGACCAAAAACACTTGGGTCATCACTTTGAAATTCATGTCGTGTGATTTCACAGTATCGGAAAAAGGATTGAGAGTGACTGAAATTTTCAGTAAACCCACCAATGCTGTGTGAACCCAAATTATCACCAGCGAAACAATACAGAGCACCTTTGACCGTTTCACTGCATACAGTTATTCCGTTTTTCTGAGAAAACCTTCGCACTTCCAAACCGTTTAAGATCATTCTCAGCACATAACAAGACAAGTGACATGTTATCAGTATTGGACCATACATGAGGAGGTAAATTAACTACTGAAAGATAATACAATGCAACTACTTTGTGCTTTTTCTTAGCAGAACCAAGTGGATTGACAATTTCAAAAGCATCCTGGTAAAGAATTACTTTTAGGCATTTTGGATTTTCATGGAAGAAATGGTTGCACTTAAAGTTTTTGCCATCACTTATGTCACAAAATAATCTGAGTCTGTTTTACAAGATGTTTGTGACACTGAATACTTCCATAATTCTGATTTCAATAGATTGCTTAAAGTTTGTATCACAGGTATGTAGTATGCAAACCTTTATGTCATATTTTCATCATTACCTAATGGCACTTTCTTAGGCTCTATGTATTGGAACATTTTTTTTAAATGTTTGAGCCCTTGAATATGTTGTTCTCAGTGGTCCCTGATGACAGAAAGAGAACAGGTCTGAATTCTTTACACATTCACAGACTTTCCTAACAATATCATCTGTTAGACATTTTTATCATTCAAAAGTGAATGTAGTTTACTTAAAATGTAATCCTGTCCCAACTCGTGTACATTCTGCATCTCTTCAACAATTGTCTGTATCGTTGAAGCCGGAAGCAGAAGCTACCCTTGCAATTTTAGGTACAATAAACACAGAGTCCTAAGTAAGGACTCACTGAAATTCTGTGGCAATTTACTGGCTTCATGTGTTGCATCATTCGAGCTCTGGGAAGCATCTTCACATGCAATGGCAGAGGAAGACTGAAAAAAGCTTCCCTGTAAATGTCACTTATGCTACCACTCGAACATGCTCTGTTTCCTGGACATATTAGCAGGAAACTATGATTTATTACATTTTTTTACAACCTGTTACAGGACACACCACAGGTCGCAACTCCACTATATGCTGTTTTAAGTGGTGTACAAGTTCTTAAACTGTGTGAAACTGATGGTCACACAACGACATGGCACATTTCAAATCTGAAACAAAGGTTCTGGGAGCAACAGAGGGTTCAGACTCATTGTGGTGCCGATAGAAATGAGCTTTAAAAGTCGCGTAAGTGCAAAATGTCCGCTTACAGTCATCACTAACACACTTAAAAAAAACAATGGGGTTTGTTCCTATGAACTCTACAATGCAGCACATAACCCCTCAACGTATCTAGTAGTTTGCTGCAAAATCCAATTTTTTAATCATACAAAAAATAAAGTAGTTTCCACACTTCTCTGGGGCACCACTATTCAGCATTAAAGGTAAAAATTGAACGATTTTATCGTTACATATAAAACCCACAATCTAAGTCAACATATTTATTATGATGACAAAATATGGCCTCTGTCACAAACAGTTGTTTGTATGGTGAAGTCTCTCAAGGTCTAAGAAAAATAACTTTTCTCTTGCCAGTGCAGACAGAACTCCATGTGCTTAACGGCTTGTTAACTGCTTCAAGATGGCTGCTTCCGCCATGATCAGGAATCAGGTCTAATGCTGACTGGACGAGGCAGAGTTCATCAATTTAAATTCCTACACAAGACGTGAATTTATGCGGGAATGTAAATTTTTATATGAGAAATGATTATCGTTACATATAAAATTGCCTTAAGACTTTATAAATATTACTAAATGGAAAAACAACAGATACTTTTTTTTATTTGAAATTTAATATAACAAATGGCAGACTGATGATGCTATGAGACCTAGGCTATGATACAAATGACGCATAACTATTTGGAAGACAAATACAAATGGACAAATATAAAATGTATGCAATACACCACTACACCACTACTTCATATATATATATATATATCTTAAATATATAATTTTTTTTACACTTTAAAACAAGCCTAAACTGATATATTGTTAAATTGTTCAGACATGTAACATGTTTTTTTTAAAACATTTATATTACTAGAATTTTGTTGTACTTATTTTATCTCTAAATATAACATATAAAAAATATAACATTATTTTATCTGTAATAATTTTAGTATTTTAACACTGTCATTTAGTAGTTTTAACTGCATTCTACCGCTTTCTGAAATACTGAAAATAGTTTTTTCTATTTAATTTACAAAAAGCTGTAAATTTTACCCAAAATATATATTATTTTAATGCATACTTTTTGTAAAATGTATTATTTTGTTTGGTTGAGAAATTCACAAACCATTACTGTAAATTGAACACAGTTTAATTGTTTTTCACTGTACAAAAATTTTATGTTGTTATTTTACAAAAATTTTACAAAAATTCACAGTTAGAACCGTGTGCGAGCGCTACAAGGTTCGCTCTTGAACAGTGGGTCAGACGGGGACATCTAGACATCTGGAAAGTGAAAGTGAAAGTGACGTGACATACGGCTAAGTAAGGTGACCCATACTCAGAATTCGTTCTCTGCATTTGACCCATCCAAAGTGCACACACACAGCAGTGAACACACACCCGGAGCAGTGGGCACCCATTTATGCTGCAGTTGGGGGGTTCGGTGAGACTCACAAATCCACCACAACTTGCTATGTCGGGTTCTGTGGGGCTTGCAATTAGCTTTTCAAAATTCTTCTCTGACAAATTACAGTTAATCACTGCATCCATTGCCAAAAACACTCCTCATGTACGTGATTCAGATGTTCATTTAATGTTTGCTGATTCAGCTCATCCTACAAACTCTCTCTCTGCTTTCACTTTAACTACTCCAATTGCCATACGCGATTTAATTGCGAAGTTAAATTCCACATCCTGCCAACTTGATCCTATACCTACTGTTCTGCTTAAGTTGTGTGTCCCTGATGTTGCACCCTTTGTAACACATATGATTAACTGTAGTCTGTCGTCTGGCGTTGTTCCAGCAGATCTAAAAATGGCTGTGGTGACGCCAATTCTTAAAAAATCAGGCCTAGACCACCTAAACATGGACAATTACAGACCAATATCCAACTTACCATTCATAAGCAAAGTCCTTGAAAGGGTTGTTGCTTCGCAATTGCGGTCATATTTGGATAAAAATGGCCTTTTTGAACCTTTTCAGTCTGGTTTTCGTCCAGCACACAGCACTGAAACGGCTCTTCTCCGGGTGGTTAATGACATTCTTCGGTCCATGGATGCTGGGCTGATAAACATCTTACTGCTTCTTGATTTAAGCGCTGCTTTTGACACAGTCTGCCATGATTTAATGATCTCTAGGCTTTCTGACATTGGCATCACTGGCTCTGCACTTTCTTGGCTCATTTCCTACATTAGTGACAGAAAGTATTACATCACTATACAAGGGTTTAGATCTGCTACTGCTTCACTCACACAGGGTGTTCCTCAAGGTTCGGTTCTTGGCCCACTATTATTTATCATTTACATATATCCACTCGGTGACATCATACGCAAGCATGGACTTCAGTTCCACTGCTATGCAGACGATATTCAAATCTACCTCACCACCAGCTCCAATGCTCCATCTCTGCCTGACTCACTCACAGCATGTATCAGGGACATTAAATATTGGATGTCCCGGAATTTTTTTAAATTGAATGATAAAAAAACTGAGATATTATTGATTGGTTCTATTGCCACAGTCAAAACGATGAACCAGTCTTTTGATGTTCATGGAACTCACATTAAGCCTTCGTCATCGATCCGAAACCTTGGAGTTTTATTCGATTCAAATCTATCTTTTGGCCCTCACATTTCTTCTCTTGTTAAAAACTCTTTTTTCCATCTTCGTAATATTGCTCGTCTCCGATCTTCTCTCACCATAGCTGATACTGAAACCTTAATTCATGCACTAATCACTTCACGTCTGGACTATTGCAATGCCTTATTTCTTGGTCTTCCAAAAAAACGTCTCGCAAGATTACAGTATGTTCCAAACTCAGCAGCAAGAGTTCTCACCTTAACTAGGCGCTCTGCTCACATTACTCCACTGCTTCATGACCTTCACTGGCTACCTGTAGCATCACGTATACACTTTAAGGTATTGCTTCTAACGTTCAAAGCATTAAATGGTCTTGCTCCCCAATATCTGGCTGACCTACTTTCCCCTTACCGCCCTGTCCGGTCCCTTAGATCAGCTGAACTTGGTTTGTTGTCCATCCCTCCTTTCCGTCTGTCTACTGTTGGTGGAAGGTCATTTAGTATAAATGCTCCTCAATTATGGAATTCGCTGCCTCCTACACTACGAAACATCACATCTGTGGGTGCATTTAAGTCCCAGTTAAAATCATATCTATTTAACAAGCATTTCGGATAATGCAATTATATGTATTATGTGTGGTGTATATGTAAGTGTCTGTATGTACTGTATTTGTGAAATGTAAAGCGACCTTGAGCTATGGAAAGGCGCTAGATAAATAAAACTTCTTCTTCTTCTTCTTCTTCTTCTTCTTCTTCTTCTTCTTCTTCTTCTTCGGTGCCTTGCTCAAGGGCACCTCAGTCGTGGCCAGCCCGAAACTCGAACCCACAACCTTAGGATTACGAGTCAGACTCTCTAACCATTAAGGCCCGCCTACACAGCTGGAAGAAGACTCCAACTGACTAAAGAAGATTTATGCGAAGATAAGTTTTATTTATCAGATCGAGTTTATCAGAGTTCAAGAGAACTCTGATTGCTTTTTTATTTTCATTTATATCTATCTTTTTACTATAATGAAATGTATTTTTAGAAGTAAGAATGTTATTATATTATATTTGATTATATAGTTATGTCACCCTGTATAATTAAAGGGCAATTTAGAAATGACTCATTTAACGCTCCTTGATGCACAATGTTTTGAAACTATTAGAATATGACTTCCTGGTACAAATCACAGAGCGTGCCTTGAACGGTTGGAAAAAGGTCAACCACTATATTGTGTGTACCGCGCTGTGCCTTGGAAATTGTTGAAAAAAGAGTATATAAGCTTTCCTGCTTTTAGGAAAGGTGTGCATTCTACTATAGGCAAACTTACATCAGAGAACAAATGCAGGATAACACTTAGATAGTGTTTCTTGGTTGGTTACTATCTTTGCATTTTAATTACTTTTACTTATGCTATAATTGTTTGATTATTTGAAGTAGATATAATTTGTAATTTCATTTTATTTTCTTTACATATATTACATACACTTGCATTATATTGCTTTCAATAAAAACAAGGTCTCCATTGTGAGGACCCTTAAAAGACAAGAAGGTCTAAGTCTGATTCCTTTGTCTAAATTTTAAACAATAGACTAGGTAGAAGAACTTAAATCAGAATCAGGTTTATTGGCCAAGTGTGTTGACACACACAAGGATTCGGTTCCAGCTGTTTGTGACTCTCAAAAGTACAGACATAAATAACACTATACTATACAAGATAATACAGACTATACAAGACAATGCAGATTTGATACAATAGATATTATGAGTATTAAATATGAATACAGAATATATGACTGATCAGTTATGTACATAAACTGTGGGAAGTACATGGTAGCGCAAATAACATTATTGTGTATTATTATGCTTTTTGTACAATATACAGCAGCAGTAGTGTGTGCAATATATACAGATGATGTGATGACTGACAGTCCTGATAATGCAACACTTATAGATATGAAGCAGTGAATATAATTA
Source organism: Tachysurus fulvidraco (assembly GCF_022655615.1). NCBI lineage: Eukaryota > Metazoa > Chordata > Actinopteri > Siluriformes > Bagridae > Tachysurus > Tachysurus fulvidraco. The sequence continues at coordinate 22,675,077 of NC_062527.1, read as the reverse complement.
TGGTGAGTTGTTAATCAGGGAGATTGTCTGGGGAAAGAAACTGTTCCTGTGTCTGGGAGTTTTAGTAAACAAAGTTCTTTAGCCCCTGACAGAAGGGAGGAGCTGAAAGAGGTTGTGTCCAGGGTGCGAAGTGGATCCTTTGAAGAAGCTGAGGCTTTGAAGGACAACCCACTCTAAGGTATAACCAGGCTTGATCTACACTGTCTGCTGTGATAGCAGCTTACTCGTGCAAAACGTAGGATGCACTCCTTAGTGTGTCTGTCGAAGCTTTGTTTAGGCAGGACAGGAACATTTGTCACTAAGGGACACACAGGTCGGTACAATTATTATCATTTTAAAATGATTATTTTATAATGGATTAAATGTGCATTTATAGTGTAATTATATGGCCAGATACAGTGGCTTTGATGAGGAATTATTATAAATTTCCACAGTAAAATTGCTTTATCTTAACTAAGACCATGCTGAAATGATACACCAAACATCCAACATAAACCCATTAACTTCCTAATTATTTTAAGATATTAAGATAAGTCATAAAAACAAAACTTCAAAACTCCCTCAAATGTAATCACCTGCTTCTACATGTTTAATAGCTGCACTTCAGTATCATTCATTTATTAATGCAGTTTTTATTCCCTAATTTTTATATCTAAAATAAACACGCTGATACTTTAACTGTGTTTCTGTAAAGAACATCTGTATTAAATAACACGTATTATTGAATAAAGTGTGTAATAGATCTGTGTTGATCTTTCAGTAATTTGTTTTAGTAAAACAATTAGAAAAGTGAAGAAAGCTTTTCTTTCCTCTTTCTCCACTTCTCCAAAACTGCTCCCTCTTTATAATAATACACCCCTCCAGACTGTCACATGGTTCAGTCACACGCTGGAATCGACCCAGTGTATCAGTGTTCCAGCAGCTCCTATAGCTGCTGATGGCTTGGATAAAACGTGCACGCTTTACGCACACCAAAGATTGTAACACACTGCCCCCACCTGGTGATAGCCCAAAACGCATTTACAACATTGGCTCCTACAATCAGTGATGAGGCCATCAATTGAGGCAGGTTCCCGCCTCCCCTACGCCCCACCTCCAAACAGTCTCCTGTTTCTCTCTATATAAACCCTGATACTTTAACTGTGTTTCTGTAAAGAACATATGGATTAAATGCAGTTTTAAAACGAAAGAACAGATTTAATCTATTATAACTTTATAATCTTTACTTAAAGAGAAAGAGAAAAGAGAGATAAATATACTGTGGTGTTTATTGTGTAGTTTGTGACTAACAGTCTTTACTAAAATAATGAGAAGAAGAAAGTAAAAGATTCACTGTTAATGACGGGGACAAAAGAACCTCATAAACTTTATCTAATTCACACTGAATCACAGGAAATGTTCTTCTGTCTCTGAGGTAAATCTGAGTTTTTAATTTTCTCCCTCAGCAGTTTTATTAAGAGCTGTGTGTGAAATCAGTCAGCTGTTCTGTCACTTTTATTTATAACGTGTCTCTGTTTGTTTGTTTCAGAAAATCTGCCAAAACTCCACAAGAGTCTTCCAGACATCATGTCCCTCCTTTATATTTCCATCTTATGGGTCTGTGCCTTTGTGGGTGAGTGACCAGGTTCTACAACACCAACAAGACAGAAGTGTCCTTCTATTGAATCAAATATCACAACAATGTTTTGTCAAATGTTACAAATCCTGTAGATTGTAATGTTTCTCCCACAGACAGTGCAGAATCTCTGGTTACTGTATCAGCTCAAGTGGGTTCCACAGTCATCCTGCCATGTAACCTGACTGAAGAGTTCAAACAAACACCAGTTATTAGGTGGCAGTTCAATAAAGACACTGTGTTTGAGAGAAGCAGTAATGGTACATATTCAGGTTCAGGATATAAAGGACGTGTGGATGTTCCTGTGGACGAGCTGCGTAAAGGAAACTGTTCCCTGGTGTTGAGGAACGTCAGATTTACTGATGACCAAATCTACAAATCCTTTATAATGGTGCATGGGGACACTAATAACACTACGGATGCAAAAGAAATTAACAGTGTTACACTCTCAGTCTATGGTGAGTAAAGTGTTCAGTGTAAAATATTGACTAATTATAGAAGTCACAGTGTCTCAGATAACAGAGCTGGAAATAAGGAACAATAACAACATCTATTATAGAGAGGAATCAATACTTTATTTAGAGTTAACAGATGATGTGTTAGATACACATTAGAAAATACACAAATACAGACATAAATAAGACACAGACAATATTTTGTTTGATCTCGCAAATTAGTTACAATCTCCCGGAATCTAGAGCGATCGCGACATGTGCGACAGAGAGGGAGGGGGAGCGAGAGACATCGCATGTGAGCGTCATTAAACACAAGTAAGACAGAGAGCATCCTGATTGGCCTGGATAGTATAAGACACATTTTCAGGGCTTTCAAGTTTTGAAGGCAGGCAAGCGTGCCATATCCCGCACGTAAAAGTGTCACCGTGTCTTACAAGCGTTAAACAGTGATGCACGCTGTAAAGTTTGTAACAGTGACTTCAGCATTGCCCATGGCGGGGTAAATGATTGTAAAAAACGTGTTGACGTGACTTCAACATGTTTCATTTCATCTTCAGCTTCAGCTTATATAAATAGTAAAAGTGATCTACATATTTTAATATAATTAACAAATAATTGGGTAACACTTTACAATAAGGTTCATTAGTTAACATTAGTTTACTACGTTAGTTAACATGAACTAATAATGAACTGCACTTATAAAGCATTTATTTATCTTTGTTAATGTTAATTTGAACATTTACTAATACATTATTCAAATCTTTTAACATTAGTTAATGCACTGTGAAGTACCATGATAAACACATAAATAGCTGTATTTTTATTAATTAACTAGTCCTTTTTTTCCTGTGGGGTTCAGAATACCCCCCGGAAATGACATTTTGCAGGTTGGGATGTCTGTAAAGGTGGAAACACAACAAACTTGTTTCACCACTTGAATATTCCGATATTCTGTCAGCACTGATATTTTACCTCATTTAATTTAACTGTTAGTTAAGTTTTTATAGCATTTCTATTTTATTTTTTATAAGAAGTTTACATTTTGAAGGTTTGTTTGCATTGCTGCTGTTTGTTTACATTTGTACTTAAAATTTTAGGTCAATTTTATTAGGAGACAATATTGTGCAGGCTCCTGATAAATTACAAGGATAAATTACTTTAGTTAGGGTTAAACTGGTGTTAAGGAGTTATGTTACACAGGGAAAACACTACCAACTCGTACCAAGGATACATTTGTGCTCTGTGATTGTCACTAATACACTATAATGCTGATGCTGCCATTTTATTAGATTTAAACTTCAGTGGAGGTAGTCTGTCATCAATGACGGCTCATGGGATGGAATATGCCCTTTATTTTGTTTGCAATAATAAATGCTGCCAGCTGCAATTGCCAATAAAATGTTGTTCCATATTTTTTCTATACTGTCATAAATATCATTATCGAAAATATTCTTGAAATATCCTGATACAGTGGTACCCCGCTTATCGACTTTAATCCATTCCTTAAAACCAGTCGAAATGCGAAAAGGTCGAAGAGCGAATGTAATTATCCCATAAGAAATAATGGATACCCAATTAATCCTTTCCCGACCTCCAACGATACCCAATAATTAACAATATTTGCCCCGTTTTTAGCAGTATTAATACTAAATAATACATAAAATAGTACAGGTACATAAATAATATTGTATATAATTGTCACGGTCGGCGCACCTGTGATGGATGCTGGGAGGTGTAGTCCGGAAGCGACTAATGTTGCCGGTTGGAGAGCGGAGCAGGTGCGCCGACCGTGACAATAATACAGTAAAAAGTATGAATTAAAGTAACAAAACAAAAAAAATATTGTACTGTACTTACTCGTTGTCAGGGTTCAGCACGGACTTTCGGCCACATGTGTTTGTTGTCATTCCTCGTCACGTGTCTGCCCCGCCTTCGTCTGCTCCTCCCTGTCACCACCCCTGCTCCTCATTGTGTCATTATTGTCCTGTGTATAAATGTGAGCCGCGTTGCCGATGGCACCGCGGATTCAGTAATTATGTTTTACCCTTCGTCATGTCTAGTCATTGTTTAGTGCTCGTCATTGTATTTTACTGTATTTGTCTATCATTTATTAAACCCCACTCCTTTGAAGCTATCCTGTGTACGGGTCCGCCTCCTTCCTCCTCTGGTTGTGACACTAGTTAAAAAAAAGGACTTTACACTTTAAACAAAGTATTGTATATACAATATACACACACTAAATTGTATATTGACCGATAAAAAACACTATTGTTCACAAACCGAAGTTTAATTTACGATAGATGCTCTCTCCACGAAGGCTGAGGCGAGACTGGGAAGATCCTTCCCCTCACAAATTTTGGTCGAAAAACTGTTCACTAAGCGAAAAGGTCGATGTCCGAGCCGGTCGATAAGTGGGGTACTGTATAATTTTGAGGCTATATCGCTCACCCCTTATATAAGTTCCTAACATCAGATCATTTCCTAAAAGGTTTTTCTCTGTCTCTGAAGCTCTTCAGATATCAGCTCCAGTGGGTTCCACAGCTGTCTTGCCATGTGATTGGAGTCATCTGTTCATCAAAACACCTTACGTTAAGTGGTTTATCGATAAGAAGACTGTGTTTGAGCGAAAGGGTAACAATTCACATCAGGGTGAAGGATATGAGGATCGTGTGGACGTTCCTGAGAACGAGCTGCTTAAAGGAAAATGTTCCCTGGTGATGAAGAACATCAGTGTTAGTGATACAGGAATCTACAGCAGCTCCATGTTAATTACAGACTCACAGAAATCTGTCTTGGTCCAGAAGGTTAAACTGTCAGTTGTTGGTAAGTGGATTAATCTCAGATGATACTGAGTACGACACATATCAGTACACAAAGTTTAAAATTTTAGATTTTAATGACATGACAAGGGGGTGTGTCTAAAGTACAGGGCTTTTCGTAATCTGGTGTGAGTTCCAGTTCAAAACATCTCTTATTGTTCCTGGATAAACTTTAATAAAACACTTCATATTATTATAGCAGCACAACACTGATTATTATTTAAGGATCAGTGATGACATCATCTGCATGTATGGCTGAAAAACACTGAACAATATCAGTAAATGTAGTCTGATGTTTGATAGATTTTTTTTGAGGACACGTTTTCCTCAGCACTGTACTGATATCTCTGTGTGGTTTAATGTGTGTTTTAGAGGACATTGTTAATGAGACTTGTTCTTCATCAGATGATTCAGACTCGCACCAGACTAGACGGAAAAACTGGATTATTTTATATGTTATGATCGTAATCATCATCATCATCATCATCATCATCTGTGTGTCGGTGTACTACAAGGTGAAAGGTAAAACTGGTTAAAATTGTTATTTTTACATTTTGTGGTAATTGTGTTTAACATGTGTCTAAGTTTATTGTCTAATTATAATTTTGAAATATTTATCTTATGTTTCTGAAAACGGAAAATCATCACACATCATCAGGTCTCAGACGTGCCACCAACTCCACTGAACAGGTACAAAAACATTCAAAATAAATAAATAAATAACCAATTATTTATTTCTTTTCTTTTCTTTTTTATCTCTCTTGAACTTTGGCATTTTTTACATGGTATAAAGTTGTTTATTTCACCACCTTCTCGTCTACTTTCCTCTCTCTGATGGTCTGCCCTGATCTCATCATGGATTTCAGATCATCTTAAACTTCATCCCTGAGCTACTGAGCTGATGTTCATCTCTGGAGCTTCATCACCATGTCAGGATCTTCTGATTTACTGCAGAACTCTCAGATCACACATCATGGACCATCAGTTACTCTTCTATCTAACCTGACTTGGTCTTGGTCACGTGATGTTACACTAAATAATGAACTGTGAAGGGCAGGAATTTTTACATTTATATTTTTTTGTTGTTTTATTTTGATGTTGTTTGTTGTGTTTACATTGCAGCAGTGGACACAGTATGTACAATGGCTGAAGTCATGTGTAGGAACTTTATACAGTTGTATGCAAAAGTTTTGGAACCCCTGACAATTTCAAATATTTGGGTGTCAGCAATTTCATTTTGATTTATCAAATAACTGAAGGACACTAAAGTAATATTTCAGTAGTGAAATGAGGTTTATTGGATTAACAGAATGCACAATATGCATCAAAACTAAATTAGACAGGTCCATAAATTTGGGCACCCCAACAGAAGAATCACATCAATATTTATTAGAGCCTACTTTAACAGAAATAACAGCCTCTAGACGCTTCCTATAGCCTGTAATGAGAGTCTGGATGAATGTATTTTGGACCGTTCCTCCTTACAGAACATCTCCAGTTTAGTTAGGTTTGATGGTTGCAGAGCTGGACAGCCTGCTTCAAATCACCCCATGGATGTTCAATGATATTCAGGTCTGGGGACTGGGATGGCAGAACATTCCAGAACTTTGTACTTGTTCCTCTGCATAAATGCCCCAGTAGATTTTGAGCAGTGTTTTGGGTCATTGTCTTGTTGAAATATACAGCCCTGGTGTAACTTCAACTTTGTGACATTCTCAAGAATCTGCTGATATACAGTGGAATCCATGCGACCCTCAACTTTACCCAGATTTCCATTACAGGCACTGGCCACACAGCCCCACAGCATGATGGAACCTCCACCATATTTTTACTGTGGGTAGCAAGTGTTTTTCTTGGAATGCTGTGTTCTTTTGCCGCCATGCATAATGCCCCTTGTTACGACCAAATAACTCAATCTTTGTTTCATCGCTCCACAGCACCTTATTCCAAAATGAAGCTGGTTTGACCAAATGTGCGTTTGCAGACCTCAAGCGACTCAGTTTGTGGCATGTGTGCAGAAAAGGCTTCTTCCGCATCGCTCTCCCATACAGCTTCACCATGTGTAAAGTGTGCTGAATTGTTGAACGATGCACAGTGACACCATCTGCAGCAAGTTGATGTTGTAGGTCTTAGGAGGTGGTCTGTGGACTGTTTTTGACCATTCTCACCATCCTTCACCTCTCCAATATTTTACGTGGTCTTCCATTTCCTCACTATGTTCCTCACAGTGGACACTGATAGCTTATATCTCTGCCATAACTTTTTGTAGCCTTCCCCTTTTTGTAGCCTTATGATAGCGCCTAAACCATAATCTTTGTTTTGAGGTCTTTTGAGAGTTGTTTTGAAGCCTCCATGTTGTCACTCTTCAGTGGCGAGTCAAAGAGAACAACACCTTAACAATGCACCTTGCAATTAACCACCTTAAATACCTTTTCTCATGATTAGATGCACCTGTCTATGACGTTCAAGGCTTAATGAGCCAATTAATCAGTGCTAAGTAGTTACAGGTATTCAAATCAACAAAATGGCAAGGGTACCCAAATTTATGCACCTGTCTAATTTCATTTTGATGCAAATTGCACATTTTCTGTTAATCCAATAAACCTCATTTCACTACTGAAATATTACTGAGTCCTTCAATTTTTTGATAGATCAAAATGAAATTGCTGATCCAAACACCCAAATATTTATAAATGAAAATCATGGAAATTGTCAGGGGTTCCGAAACTTTTTCATAGGACTGTATCATACTTTCAGTTTCATCTGCTCTGACAAACAAACTGCTAGCTTAAGATTTTGTCTCTGGATTTTTCACAAATGTTTAATCCTTTATATCAGTCACAAACCCAGTTAAGTTCCTAATAACATCATATCTGAATATATCATATATTGTTAAAGGAAACACTATCTAATGTTCTGGCAGTTATAGTGTTTATGCCACAACGTTGTGTTTGATCAGGATTGCACATCAACTAGATTAGTTTTTTATCCTGTATCATATATTATTATACAAGATATATGTATCATATCTTGTTCATTATTAGACATTTCTGAACAAGATGAAATGAAAATAGAAACCCAGTACACGGGGACTTTCAGAAATGAAGACACAAAACTGATCTTCAACCAGACAAAGAGCGGTTCAAAAAACCCTTATGAGTAAATTAAAATCAAGGTCCGTGACGTCGCCCGGTAAGGCGCAACCGGGGCCCCGCCCTGGAGCCAGGCCCGGGGTTGGGGCTCGCATGTGAGCACCTGGTGGCCGGGTCTTGCCCCACGGGGCCCGGCCGGGCTCAGCCCGAAAGAGCGACATGGGGCTGATCTCCTGTGGGCCCACCACCTGCAGGAGAAACCGTAAGGATGCAATGTGGATTGGGTGGCAGTCGAAGGCGGGGGCCTCGGCGACCCAATCCCCAGACACGGAATTTGGCACTAGGGACATGGAATGTCACCTCGCTGGGGGGGAAGGAGCCTGAGCTGGTGCGGGAGGTTGAGAGATACCGACTAGAGGTAGTTGGGCTCGCCTCCACGCACAGCTTGGGCTCTGGAACCCAACTCCTCGAGAGAGGCTGGACTCTCTACTACTCTGGAGTTGCCCATGGTGAGAGGCGGCGGGCTGGTGTGGGCTTGCTCATAGCCCCCAGCTCAGCAACCATGTGTTGGAGTTCACCCTGGTGAACGAGAGGGTCGTTTCCCTGCGCCTTCGGGTCGGGGATAGGTCTCTTATTTGTGGTTATTTGTGCTTATGGGCCAAATGGCAGTGTAGAGCACCCGACCTTCTTGGCGTGTTTGGAAGGGGTGCTGGAAAGTGCTCCGGCTGGGGACTCCGTCGTTCTACTGGGGGACTTCAACGCTCACGTGGGCAGTGACAGTGACACCTGGAGGGGCGTGATTGGGAGGAACGGCCCCCCCCGACCTGAACCTGAGTGGTGTTCTGTTATTGGACTTCTGTGCTAGTCACAGTTTGTCCATAACGAACACCATGTTCAAGCATAAGGGTGTCCATCAGTACACATGGCACCGAGACACCCTAGGTCGGAAGTCGATGATCGACTTTGTGGCTGCTTCATCTGACCTCCGGCCGTATGTCTTGGACACTCGGGTAAAGAGAGAGGCAGAGCTGTCAACTGATCACCACCTGGTGGTGAGTTGGATCCGATGGCGGGGGAGGAAGTTGGACAGACTTGGCAGACCCAAACGTACTGTGAGGGTCTGCTGGGAACGTTTGACAGAGCCTCCGGTCAGAGAAATCTTCAACTCCCACCTCCGGCAGAGCTTCAATCAGATCCCGAGGGAGGTTGGAGACATTGAGTCAGAGTGGAACATGTTCTCCACCTTCATTGTCGACGCGGCCGCTCGGAGCTGTGGCCGTAAGGTCTCCGGTGCCTGTCATGGTGGCAATCCCCGAACCCGGTGGTGGACCCCGGAAGTAAGGGATGCCGTCAAGCTGAAGAAGGAGTCCTATCGAGCCTGGTTGGCTCGGGGGACTCCGGAGGCAGCTGATAGGTACCGAAGGGCCAAGCGAGCTTCAGCCCGGGTGGTTACGGAGGCAAAAACTCGGGTCTGGGAGGAGTTCGGTGAGGCCATGGAGAAGGACTATTGGTTGGCCTCGAAGAAATTCTGGTAAACCTTCCGGCGTCTCAGGAGGGGGAAGCAGTGCCCTGCTCACACTGTTTACAGTGGGAGTGGGAATCTGCTGTCTTCGACTGGGGACATCCTCGGACGGTGGAAGGAATACTTCGAGGTTCTCCTCAACCCCACCGACATGTCTTCCACTGAGGAAGCAGAGGGCGGGGGCTCAGTTGTGGACTCGTCGATTCCCCAAGCTGAGGTCAATGAGGTAGTTGAGAAGCTCCTCATTGGCAAGGCACCGGGGGTGGATGAGATCCGCCCTGAGTACCTCAAGTCTCTGGATGTTGTGGGGCTGTCTTGGTTGACACGCCTCTGCAACATCGCATGGAGGTTGGGGACAGTGCCTCTGGACTGGCAGACTGGGGTGGTGGTCCCTCTGTTTAAGAAAGGTGACTGGAGGGTGTGTTCAAACTACAGAGGGATCACACTCCTCAGCCTCCCCTGAAAAGTCTATGCCAGGGTACTGGAGAGGAGAATTTGGCCGATAGTCGAACCTCGGATTCAGGAGGAACAATGCGGGTTTCGTCCTGGTCGTGGAACACTGGACCATTTCTATACCCTCGCAAGGTTGCTGGAGGGTTCATGGGAGTTTGCCCAACCAGTTCACATGTGTTTTGTGGATTTGGAGAAGGCTTTCGACTGTGTCCCTCGTGGTGACCTGTGGGGGGTGCTCTGGGAGTATGGGGTCTGGGCCCCTCTGTTAAGGGCGGTCCGGTCCCTATATGACCGGAGCAGGAGTTTGGATCGCATTGCCGGCAGTAAGTCAGACTTGTTCCCGGTGCATGTTGGACTCCGGCAGGGCTGCCCTTTGTCACCGGTCCGGTTCATTACTTATATGGACAGGATTTCTAGGCGCAGTATGGGGCCGGAGGGAGTCCGGTTTGGGGACCACAGGATTTCGTCTCTGCTTTTTGCAGATGATGTTCTCCTGCTGGCTTCCTCAAACCAGGACCTTCAGCATGCACTGGGACAGTTTGCAGCCGAGTGTGAAGCGGCGGGGATGAGAATCAGCACCTCCAAGTCCGAGGCCATGGTTCTCAGTCGGAAAAGGGTGGCTTGCCCCCTTCAGGTTGGTGGAGAGCTCCGGCCTCAAGTGGAGGAGTTTAAGTATCTTGGGGTCTCGTTTACGAGTGAGGGAAGGATGGAGCGGGAGATCGACAGGCGGATTGGTGTATCTTCTGCAGTGATGTGGTCGATATACCGATCTGTTGTGGTGAAGAAAGAGCTGAGCCACAAGGCGAAGCTCTCTATTTACCGGTCGATCTACGTTCCTACCCTCACCTATGGTCATGAGCTTTGGGTCATGACCGAAAGGACAAGATCCCGGATACAGGCGGCCGAAATGAGTTTCCTCCGCAGGGTGGCTGGGCGCTCCCTTAGAGAAAGGGTGAGGAGCTCGGTCACTCGGGAGGAGCTCGGTCACTCGGGAGGAGCTCAGAGTAGAGCCGCTGCTCCTCCACATCGAGAGGAGTCAGCTAAGGTGGCTCGGGCATCTGTTTCGGATGCCTCCTGGATGCATCTCTGCTTAGACTGCTGCCCCCGCGACCCAGCCCCGGATAAGCGGAAGAAGAAGAAGAAGACACGAAACTGTGACAGAGAACATCGTGGCTATGTGGACCTAATTTTAACGTTTATGCAGAAACGTGGTCATAAATTCCCTCCTCACTTGATCTTTAAGCAGCGATTAGGTGATAGAGTGTTATATAGAGTATGTAGAGTATTATATAGAGTATATAGAGTATTATATAGAGTGTATAGCATATTATATAGAGTGTATAGAGTGTTATAATATATAATATATAATTTGATTTGATATACTGTATAGAGTATATAGAGTATTATATACTGTAGAGTATATACATTATAGAGTATTATATAGATTATATAGAGTATATAGAGCGTTATATAGAGTATTATATACTGTAGAGTATATACATTATAGAGTATATAGAGTATATAGAGTATTAGCCCTCATCATTCCTCGCACTGCACCCCGTAACCTTCGATCTACCAGCACTGCTCGACTGGTTCCACCATCTCTCAGGGTAAGAGGCAAGTATACTACAAGACTCTTCTCTGTTCTGGCACCAAGGTGGTGGAATGAACTTCCCCTAGAGATCCGGACAGCTCAGTCACTGGCTATTTTCAAGCGGCGATTGAAGACCTACTTATTCAGGAAACACTCCAACTAGCACTTATTTCCTTATCTTTTGCAAAAAAAAAAAAACTTTGACATTTTCTCATTGTAACTTTGAACAAATGTTTTAAACTCATGGTATCTTAAGTATGTAACCTAGTGAACCAGCATTAATGTATTCAATGTTAGAGATTTAAGCACTTATGTACGTCGCTCTGGATAAGGGCGTCTGCCAAATGCTGTAAATGTAAATGTAAATGTATTATATAGAGTATATATAGAGTATTAAATAGTGTATCTGTGCCACAGAGTAAAAGTAGCATCTAGCTAATAAAATACTGGGAGGTGATATAGTAATAAAAACACAAAGATGGCACATTTTTAACGAGTACTTCTGGAAGTTGAAGGTCTTTAGACATCGTTTGAAGACTCAGACCAGATCAGAGAAGATCCTTGGTGTGATTTCTATATTATAAAAAGCATCTGACAAACAAATCCATGTAAATCTAGGTCTTTTATTTACAGTAATCTTCAACTGCAGAAAAGCCATGAGCTTTACACCTGGATAAACATTGGAAGGATGCTTCAGGAACATGTGTCTAAAACATGTGGTCTAAAACATGTGTTTAAAGCATGTGTCTAAGCAAATACCCAGATTGGATTATCCACTGCAGGAAGCAGCTGAAAGAGCAACATATAACTCCAGACTTTTTAGTGATAAAATTATTAAACTTGATGCATTTTAGCACCAACTGTTCATCTTTCTACTAAATATCTTACATGTGGAAATATAAATATAGTGTAAAATAAATAAGGTACATCACTGAACCAGTCATTGATTATTGTGTTTTTGTAGATGTGTTTTTCAGGAAGAGGAAGAACTAAAGATCTGTTATTGCTTCAGGAAGGACGTGTATTCTAACACTAGGTGGCAGTGTTTGGAAGAAATTAGGTTTCGTTTCAGCTTATGAACGTTAGCAGTTCCTGCGTGTTTTTATGTGCGGTTCGTCTGAGACGTGGATTTTCGTCGGGTCTTTATTCCGCCTTAATGGAGGTAGGAGTCTGTTTCTACATCATAATAATATCAATACAACATCATTTAGTACACTTTAAATATGTGCTGCTTTTTATTCTAGACTTTTAATTATATATATATATATATATATATATATATATATATATATATATATATATATATATATATATATATATATATATATATGCTGTGTTAATGTGATCTTTTTAGTTTTAATAATTAGTGGTTTAATAGTTTTTAACACTCTGGATGTGTATTTATTTATTTATTTTATTATTTTATTATTTAAAAAAACACTGGGCTCCTCCCTGAGGAAAAGTTGTTATAGTCTCTATAATAAAGTATTTAGTTTATACTGTGTTTAATTTCACCTTTATTTTTGAGACTGTACTGTATTAAAGTCTGTAGATTTAATCACTAAACCGCGTTTTTAACTGCTGCGTCATTTGAAGTGGAAAATTTTCAGAGAGTCACGTGGTTTATTTAATCATACAAAGCAGTGGGGTTTATTTTTAAAACCTAAATCCTGTTTCTACTGTCTACAGTCTAATACAGTTAAACTACCAGCATGGAAAGACAACACGTACACAGTAGAAAAGAGATAATTAAATAAAAATTATGTTGTTTTTTATAATACACTAAAAACTGTACAAACAGGAAGTAGGTGTTGTTCAGAGGAAGCAAAGGCCTGAGTGTTCAGACCTGAAGAAACTCCTTTCTGTTCAGTCAAATCTAAACTAGGGCCTAATTTACACACTAAACCTTCCTGTATCTTTTTTCTTAAACATAACTTTTTGAAGAACTTACAGTTGTGTAATTTAGTTTAATAACTACAGGGTAATAAAGTTCCTTTGTACTGACGGTTAATTGCTGTTGATCTTTAGACCTGGATAAAGTTTACTCTTATAGCAAACGTGTTGTAACCTGTATGAATATCACACGGCTTTGTGCGCCATTGGATCACGTTAACGTTTGTGTAGTGGACCGGTCTGGGATAGTGGACGTGTGTCAGGACGAGCTGTTTGTTCTGTTCACATAGTCTACAACATGCATTCATGTTTTATGGCCATGAGCGCATTATGGGCGTCTTACAATACACTTGAATTCGACTCAGTGACATCGTTTAATTGGATAAAGGGTATCTGCAGTATACATTACATATCCCAACAGAACTTCTGTATCTATGAGCAAGCCAGGTTTGTTCAAGTGAAACATGATCGCCTCCTACTGGTCTTGTCTTTCCTGCCCCTCAGCATTCTCGTGGTACATAAAAATTACAAGGGCATTGTAAAATTTTCTGACACTGGACATGATTGTGTTTTCCACATAAAAAAGGTAGATAATACATAAATAAATAATAAATATCTAAATAAATAAGTTATTTAGAAAGTGTTTACATTTATCTGTTTTGATTTATTTATTTTCTTAACCAAAATACATGTGTATTACAGGTCACAGCCAAAAGCCTGTATATTTTAATTGTATTTCAACATACATAAGACAACAAAGATTCTGTACCGTGTAATGTTTCGTATCGAACTATCTTTAGTCTGCACTTTAGATAAAGATTACCATAAGAATGCGGATGAGTTCCTCATTGCGAACAATGCAGACTGGGAGGAACGGTAACTGGTAATTAAATACCGAACACGTAGGCTAAAGGTTTTCTTGATAAGAAAAGAGCTGCTTGATTAGAAAACATTAGGGCTGGATGTTTGGACTCATTTGACACTTGAAAACATTAACACTGGTACTGTAACTTCTGGATTTGCTTAATTTTTTGGTTGCTTTCTTTGTAGGCAAGGATTTGTGTTGTTTAATCTAGTATTAGTATATTAAACAGTGTGGTTTGAATTTTAATATAATTACATAGTATTGTCAATGTTTATGAGCATGTATAGATAAAAAAAATCTGTAAAGTTTCACTGTATTACACTTTATTATATTTAATTTGATAAATTTCTCTGTTAAAACCTGCCATTTATATGTTGTAGGTGTCCTGCACACACTGTAAAGACAATAAGAGAGGCATCATGAGCTCCTTTTTTTACATTTGCATTGTGTGGATCGCCATCTGTATCGGTAAATACCTCAGATTCATTTTTTAATGAAAAATAAGTTTCCTAACATACAAGCGTTGCCTGGAAGGTGTAAAAATAAAAATAAGAATTTTTCCCTTTCTTAGGTGTCCTCGATGCAGAAGTTTTGGTTAGTGTATCTGGTCTCGAGAAGTCTACAGTTATCCTGCCGTGTAAACTGAGAGTTGCGAGTGAAACACCGTATATACGGTGGAGCACCGATAAGGACGTGTTTGAGCGGAGTGGTAAGGAGTCATTTCAGGGTCAAGGATATGAGGGTCGCGTGGACGTTCCTGAGGACCAGCTGCTTAAAGGGGACTGTTCCTTGAAGTTAAAAAATCTGACGCTTGCAGATATGGGTGTGTACAAGAGCTACCAGGCAGTGAGACGCTTTAAAAGATCTGCTATTGTGCAAGAGAAATGGGAGCTGCTCAACAGCGTTGAGCTCTCAGTAAACGGTAAGTGCGTTTGTCTCAATAGAACACATAAGTAAGTGTGGAGAGTTAATACACTTTCTGTATAAGAAAATCTGTGTATATGCCAGTTTAATGTTTTTTACAAACTTAGTTGTGTTCTAAACTATGCAGACAATTAAAGGAAATACATGCACAGTGTTTAATTCAGAATGTGTGCTCGGCATGAACGAGGCTCAAAGCAATGAAGTTTCAACCCACTGGGTACAAAGTGTTAAACATCTAAATGAAGTGAGATACAGAATTCAAAATGTAGGTTACAAAATATCTACATGAGAATCTAGAAACATGAACTTAAAAAATGTGAAGAAAGAAGACTGTTCAGCATCTTTACCTCCTTAGACACTTAAGGAATTTTAAACTGATCTCTAATGTACAAAGGAACGTCTGCTTCTGCACCATTGAGAGCATCATGATGGGAAGCATCACAGCATGGTTTTGGAACAGCGCCAAGCAGGACAGGAGGGTGGTGCGAGCAGCTGAGCGCAACGTGTATCTATTGCAAGCAGTGCTGGACCATGGATGGATGGATGGATGGATGGATAGAAAGACATGTATATGAATAGAGCATGAATTGTTTTAAAGAAGAAACATGTGGCTTAGATAATATACAAGAAATCTTCTATTTAAGTGGTGTTTGTTGCATTGGAAACCATGAGGTGAGCTGAAAGATGTAATTCGTGACATGATGAGAGTCCTGGACTTGTCATAATGTCCACATGTGGCAGGGGGAAATGGAGGCACAAAAGGAGCAGCAAAGATGGAGGAGGAGGCAGCAGAAGTGGTGGAGCAGCAATACCTTCAGTGGGGTCAGGGGTAGGAACGACATCAGGGTTATGAGGAAGAGCAGTGATGTCCTCGAGGCAGTTCAGTAGCAGAGTCTCCAGTCTCTCACCGCAAGTGATCATCTTCTGTTGAGGAAGCCTGACCAAACGTACTCTCCTCACAGGCTGGCTTCCTCCATCCTACATCTTTCCATGAAGGGACACTACCTACAGATCTGGGGAGCATCTTGTATGACAAGTTGCTGTGGTAAGTTGGTAGAGACTTTCTTGTTGTTCGAGGATTCATTGTTGTTGCTGCAGCAGATGTTGTCCCACTACCACATCCTCCAAACTGACTGTCATAAAAATAAGGAGTACATTTAAAAACTGTACAGAAGTTGTAGTAGGAAGACCATAACAAGAACATACAAAGACGAAGCCACAGTAATATCTTTAAGCACATGTCAGTCAATAGTACTGAAGATACACCACTGTGATGAACTACTGTAAATATGGAGGACAGAGGAGATTTACAGAATCCTGGCAGTGTATAAAGACCTAAGGACGTATTTCAGCACTGAACACCACATAGCTTCCAGTAACCACAACCTTATACAAACTCCACCTTCTTCTAAACAGATAAACTCCAGATGTTTCATGTTCTTTACTAAACAATGTTTTCAGAAAACAAAATGGTGCAATGGAAAAAAGAGAAAACCAGATGAACCATGTTTGCTGCCATCCTGGACATGACGAATATAAAATTCAAATGGGAATAAGCTGAAACATTTATGTAGGCCTTTTCTTCCAGATAGAGTATTGTACCATATCACACCAGCTTTGACCACTGCACTGATCACACAGACCTGCACTGAGCTGTTCAGACGTGTATTTACTTTATTTCTTTTTTTTTTCTCACTTTCTGTTTAAATGGTATTCAACATTTTATGGTGTTATTTCTTTTCAAATGTTGTGTAAGTTATTATATGGTTAAAAGATAAAGGATTATGTTAATAAATTAATATTTCACTCCATCAATCTACAGAAAAGAAAACAGCTGAAAAGACGTTCCCTGAAATATTGGTTCCCACAGGTCAGTCAATACGTAATTACTTGGATAATTAACTTTCTTCAAAACAGTTTTAATTTATTACAGAACCGTTATTTAAATACGTTAAGGGTCGTGTTTTTATTCTGTTCTTGCTCTTTAAGATCCAAACCAGAATTAACCATTAAATTGTGTTTTTTCCAGATGATGCAGGAATGAACTGGCCTCACTCACTGGTCCTGGTCCTGTCTCTCCTGTTTTGTTTTCTCTTCCACTAGTCTGAAGAAACATGAGTGTGAGCTAGATTTGTGCACACGATTGTGTGTGGTATTCAAAAGCCCACTAAAAAGCAAATATATGCTGAAGGGTATTCACAATATCACTATAATTTCTCGAGGGGTCCAGAGGAACTGTGGAAATTCATTAAAAGCAGTAGCTCTGATGTGATCTAGAAAACTGCATGGCTGTCACCATCTGGTCAAAAAGTGAATAGAGTTGTCTCGACCTTTTAAAGTAAAGCTCCTATGGGGTGTAAAATCTAGTGACTGTGCCCCAAAAGTGCAACACTGGTGCTGACCAATCAAGGCACGTGTTTGATTCCTTTTAGTGCACTTTTTTTTTATATATATATATATAAAAAAAAAATTTATTTGTTAAAAATTGACATTCGTTGTGTGCTGAAGAGTCGTGTCTGGTTCACGCAACAACAGGGAGTACCCTCAGTACCCTTTTATAATAAGACTAACTGTGCTCTGAGTGGGGTAAATCACCCAGAACCTCCTTCTGGAAGCAGCACCAGGGGTCATTTTGGAGTCGGATGGAACACCAAATTATAAACCATGAATCATTAGTATACTGATACTGTATTATATTAGTATATTAGTATGCTGATGTCTCTGTATAAATTGTTGTAACAAACAGATTTGGTGTTTTTATAGACTACATTGGGGGGCACGGTGGCTTAGTGGTTAGCACGTTCGCCTCACACCGCCAGGGTCGGGGTTCGATTCCCGCCTCCGCCTTGTGTGTGCGGAGTTTCAATGTTCTCCCCGTGCCTTGGGGGTTTCCTCCGGGTACTCCAGTTTCCTCCCCCGGTCCAAAGACATGCATGGTAGGTTGATTGGCATCTCTGGAAAATTGTAGTGTGTGATTGCATGAGAGTGTGTGTGTGTGCCCTGTGCTGGGTTGGCAATCCGTCCCGGGTTATATCCTGCCTTGATGCCTGATGACGCCTGAGATAGGCACAGGCTGTGAGTGAGTGAGTAGACTACATTTTTGTGTAGTTATGATTTGTATAGCACTTCTGGCTTACATTATATGATACCAAAATCATACAAAGCGTAAACTCTTCTATAATGAAGATGTCAGGAACCTTAAATTTATACGTGAAAATGTAGTTAAAATGAAAATGTTGAAAAAGTGAACAGCCTTATTGCAGACCTTCATGCACATATAGTATAACACACAATATCTAAATTCTTAAAAAAAGAATAGATATGATATTTAGTCCTGGCTAAAGTTTAAAATCATTTCATGTTTTTGACATTTTCACCTGGTTCTGCTGGATCCCAGTCCTGTTTGTACAAATGCTAAACAGCTTTCTGCATTTTACCAGTGGCTCTAACACAATCTGTGTAGTACACCAAGAGGATGGACATATCTATACAGTATGTGTCTATTGCAATGGTATTGGACTTTTTTATATTATGTGTCATGTATATGTAATGCACTTTAGTATGTCGCTCTGAATAAGGACATCTGCTGTATGTTGTAAATGTAATGTAAATGTTGTAAATGTAAATGTTAATATGTGAGTCAACGAGCATTGATCAAAGCTTTTTACAAATAAAAACAAATTGAATAATAAATGCATTTTTCTGGACAATTATTAAGGGATAATGTGCACAAGTATGTGACCAGGATTTTATTAAACACCACCTGGAATTAAATGTATAGTATAAAATAACATATTCATACTTTTTCTGTGAAAGAAACTATATTCAAAAACTACAATACTATATCCTGACTTTATACACTGTCTGGCCAAAAGTATGTGGACACCTGACCATCATCATGTAACCCTAAGTTTGGAAACAATTCTAGAGAACGTCTCTGTGTGTAGAATTAATGTCCCTCGACCAGAACTCAGAGATACAAACCCTGCTCCATCATGACAACAGTGGAGAATAAATCTGTAAAGGGATGTTCATGTACATAATGGTGTGACCACAAACATCACTCAGTAACTAAAGAAATTGAATGTGATGGAGTTTTACTCTAAATTCGTTATCATCATCTCTATAATTAACATTATCAGTAATAGAAGGTGCAAGAAAATCAGATCCTGGAGCTGTGAGGATCCTTTAAAACTTTTATCTCAAGATTGAATACACAAACTCTAAATTACAGAATTGACAGTGATGTCCAATCACTCTTTATATACATATATGTGCACAATTAAGTACCAAATGTAAATAAATAATACCTTTTCTAATATGTTTGCAACTGAATGTCTAAAAATCTTCTAGTTTTTAAACAGTACAATAACGATAAGCTATAGAACTTTTCAAAAACATCTTTACGTCCACTCTGACACGGTCAAATACAAAATAATATATTAACTGTAAATTTCGTCCCTGTCACATATTCTGAGTGACAAAATGCATCAGTTCTGTTTAAAAATATACTTCAGTTTGTCTCAGTTTGGTAATAATAACACATTTTATTGATTTTAAAGTGAAAAGAGGATAAATTCCATAGATTTTAAACGTGTAAACTTAATGCCATCAGCTTCTACAGTAACATCTGACCTTCCCACAATGATATTTATTTATTTTGATCATATATATGCTTACATGAGTCTTGTCTATAAACTCACAGGTTTAGAGTGAGGTTTAAGAGAATCAGGCTGCTTGTGTCGATCGGAACAGATTCATAAAAATTCCTATAGTGCCAGTTTTCATATAACAGAAACGAGCAGCCAAGTGTTTTGCCAGAACTCTGAAACAAACACTGAGCACCTGAGAATCTGCAGGTGCTGTTACAAAGGAAGTCAGGTGATGCTTGTTACTCCTGATTGGTCCTGTGCCTCCCTTTGGTGGCTGAGAGCGAAACCCCAGACTGAGATGTTATAGTAATAATTCTATTAAATAGAGAAAAGTTCAATGGACAAAAGGATCTCAGAATGAAATCCAGCTTGATGTTGGTTGCATCAGTGAGGTGAGAATATGGTAATAATTTGAAGGATATTTGGACACCTCATTCCTCCTTCAGTCACTAGCCACAGCTCATGACCACATGACTACGCTACACTGACTGTAACGCTGTCTGTTTGTAAGGCTCATGATATTTTTCCACATATACTGTATGTTTAACATCGCAAGACAATAAAAACTCTCCTCTCATCTGAAGGGAAAATCTCATGGTCTCGGACTAGGTGCAAATTTTCATTCCAGAATTCAAACTGCCTGTCATTGAAAAAAAAAAAATCCCCTGAGACAATATGAGGAAGAAACCTTGAGAGGATCCAGATTTAAACAAGACCCCATCCTCATCTGGGTGACACCAGAGTGTAAATATAAATCAGAACCTTTCAATAACTGTATATATTCAAGCGCCATTGTGTAACTTTTCTGTCCTGGACTATTTTTCAGTCCCACATCTGTAGTCTCCCTCAAATCTCAGATATCTAGCAGCTAACCTCCTTCTGTGGCACACCTCAAACAACTGTGCAGCAAGTGTTACACACCCAGAGGTGAGGAGGGGAAGCCATCAGCTGTGGGTTCCTGCAGAACAAGATCAAAGCTGCAATGACTTATTATACACTACCAGTCAAACGTTTGGACACACTGGATTATACATTTTATGGCCTTAAAGACATTGTGATAAAGGTTTTTATGAGGTTCCTCCAGTATAAATGAACTAGACTTTCTCACAGTGCATAGACATGGAATGTAAATGGACTTCTCAGGTAATCTGTATAGATAAATGAATTATTTTTTTCTGTTATAAGATTAGTCAGGATACTGTTGGGTTGCTGTGTTTAGAGTTGCATGACTCTATATTTAGATAATTGGTGTCTAGATCTTCCAGAAGAGCAGGTGTGGTTGCAGGTTTTCATTCCAATTAAGCAGAAGCCACACCAGACAGAACAGGTTTGACTTCTGCTTGATTGGAATGAAAACCTGCAACCACACGAGCCCTTTGCAGATAAGACTGAACACCACGGTTTAGTGCTGATGATCAGGATGGTGAGAAAGGGAGGGATGGGAGAACCCTGCTGAGGAAATATATATATATATATGTATGTGTATATATACATATATATATATATATATATATATATATATATATATATATATATATATATATATATATATATATACATATATATATATATACACATACATATATATATATGTATGTGTATATATATATATATGTATATATATATATATATATATATATATATATATATATATATATATATATATACATATATATATATATATATGTGTGTGTGTGTGTAATCTTGAATTCTTATTCTGTTAATTCTTTTTCTTTTATTATTCCTTATTTCTTTTATTATTCCTTGTGTTTACCTTCTGCTCTATGTTTATGTTCTGTAAAGCTGCTTTGAGACAAAGTCTATTGTAAAAAGCGCTATACAAATAAACTTGAATTGTATTGAATTGAAACCATTTATATCTCCACAATAACACTGGTATGGAAAGAAAATCTAATTATCACATTATAAAATTGCCATAATAACATTATATAATATTTAAATCTAGTAGGATTTAGATTTAGATTTAAAATATAAAAAATACTTATTTTATTATGTAGGTAAATTAAATAATATGCTCCATTAGCCACCACTGTGGAGGGTGACATCCAAAATAAATCCAAGGCTCAATAAAGGCTCAAACAAAACAGGCAAAAATTATATTTTTATCCTCTGGTATAAGTGTTCATAACGCCAAGGTGTAAATGGCTATGACTCCTGGATGTCCACATGTGATCAGAGTATTCAGGACGGACACTAGATGTGAACGTGGCCATAGTCACTCAGCAGGCAGGCGACACATCAAGAGTGTGTTTCTGTCTCACACCCACCGTACCTGCAGATGTTGTTGATTATTTTTTTAAAGGGATGTCATACCAAATATTGACTTTGTTTATTTTATTATTCTTTACTGCTATTTATGTATTATTTTCTTCTCTATTATCTTACATGTTTTCTTATGTGTTTTTATTATGTATATATTCATCTTCTATATGTGGTGACCCGTAAAGGGAAAAGCCGCTAATAGAAGAAGATAGTAATTCTCATTTATTCATTAAAACCTGTCTTTCATCAGTGGCTTTTCAAAGCCTAACTATGTAAAGCTATAAATACAAATTGTAAGGTCATAAGTCCAGACATTTTCCTTGTTTACTAAGAAACACTTGCCTTGGTAAATAGTTTCCAGCCACAGTGTGCAGTTTCACCCTCTTTTGCGGTTTGAAATGGAAATGTGGTGAAGCCTTAATTAGTGGTGCTCCAACATGAAAGGTATCAGACTGAAGAGGAACCAGATACAAAAGAAAATCTATCTTAATCTGGGTAATGAGATCAGATTAATGACAGTATTATCTGTAAAAGAATAAAGACATCTGTGCTAGACAACAGACACCATGACCATGTTTACCAGAATATCTTCAAAAACACATAACAGGAAAGAACAGCACCATTTATACATACAGTCACTGAGCCAGACAAGCAGCAGCAGCCTTTCCATGAACCCTCTGGTGGTTACGGTACAAAACCCATACTGTAATCATCTGGATCTGATGACAGATAAACGAATCTACTGAATTTCTTTTATATATATTTTTTCAGGCATTACAAATTCTGACTCTGCTGACACTGATTTCACTGCATTTCTCTGAGATTATCAGCCCAATATTTGTCCACATCAAGTCTCTCCTTGGTGCTTGTTAATTAATTGTGTATATGTGATTGAACTGCGTGAGTTTATGAATAAATGCAGGCCAATCTGAGAATGCAGGCCAACACTTGTGAAGCACAAATGAAGGTGCAATAAGAGGGCTGGGTATGTACATGCTTTCTGAGAAATAAAATGGGACTAGTCAGCAGCTTATTGGACACCTTGAGAAAAACAGGATGTAGAGGCTTGTGGCTAAATCGGCTAGCAGGAACTTAAAACACAGAGAAAGGAACACAGAAATGCTGACCTAACTACATACCTCCAAAAGCATCACTTGTTTATAGACCATCCGAACATCTAAGGGAGAAATGTCCCAAATCCTGAGTCTGTTTACACCACCGCTGCTGTTTGGTGAGTTCTAAACCACATCGATGTGAATTATAAAGAACTGTTTCAGTGTAGATCTGAGAGACTGGATGATATTCAGGACCTTTTTGAAAAATCATTAGACCTGATAAGGATATGTTTGGTAATCAAGAAATGTAACTAAAGACAGTTTGCCAAATAACGTTCAAAATCGAATGATGTGATGTACGAGTTAGCTGAATTAGATAATCGATATGTTCACACTGATTTACAGGTTAAATGGTTTGTAGAGTGATGATGATCCTGTTAACATGTTGTTGGTCTTCCAGGTGTTTTTTGGCCAAGTATCCTTCAGATCACTTCAGCTGATCACGTATCTGTCCATCCTGGAGAGAACATCACCCTGCACTGTAACATATCTATTACAACTAACTATACTCAGATACTGTGGTATCAACTGGGATCTGAGGAGGTGAAGCTGCTGATATCTGCTGAACAGGGGAGGCTGAATAAAAAGTTTCTTCCTACTTATAATGTGAACGAGAGTCAATTTGATATAACAGAAAGATGCAGTTTAGTGATTATTGACGTTAGACAGACAAACCTGGGATTTTATTACTGTGAAGGTCGAAAGGATAAGACACACATTCAGTTTGAGAAACCCATCAGACTGAGTTTTACAGGTTGGTGAAAATATTTTCTTCATTTATGAATATTAATATTGTCTTACTGCATATTTGTGTATTCGTTCAGCTTAACAATTTAACATATAGTTAAAAAACATTTCCATTTTTGTTTTAATGGGTCATTTCAAATGTATTAAACCTTTGTAAGAAGTATTATAAAGATTTTAGAATGAAACTAGATTTTACAGAACCGTGTATGTTGTAATTGTTCAGAAAAAAAATGTTTAAAAATATCAGTGACCTTTAAAGTTAGTGTAAGATTTGCCAGTACTTAAATAGAACCATAAAAAGGCAACAGCTGTGACACATTGTTGGGATTTAGTTTATCTTTTTCTAAAAATGTGACACTTGCATTCATCTTTTATGACAAACAGTTTTATTCAAACAACTAAAAGTAAAATGTTCAAGGAGATTGGGATAATAATATTTTAAAAGTTATTAGTTTTAAATTAATTTTAAACTTTTATTGAATGTATTAATTAATTTATTTTTATTTCTTCTTCTTCTTCTTCTTCTTCTTCTTCTTCTTCTTCTTCTTCTTATTATTATTATTATTATTATTATTATTATTATTATTATTATTATTATTATTATTATTATTATTATATTTTTTCCTCTATTCTGTTTCCTGCTTTGAGACAATGGGAATTGTTAAAAGTGCTATACAAATAAATTGATTCTGAAAATTTTTAATTAGATTGAATTTCTGCAAAACCAGTCAGCCCATAAGTATTGGTACCCTGCATCAAAAATTCACAATGCTTGCACTGTGATATTTATGCCATTTTAAATATGTAGTTTCTTGAATTGAATAATTCTGTAACTTCGCAGATGTCCAAGACTAGAGACACTTGAAGAGGATCCTGAACTTTATCATTTTTGCTGTGTTTCCTATTTCTTTCTAGAATGGATTTTCTGACACCACTGTCCCAGTATGCATATTTTCATGTTGGAATTCCAAAACAAAGGAATTATATATATATATATATATATATATATATATATATATATATATATATATATATATATATATATATATATATATATATGCACCCTCATTTTGGTAACCTAATGAAATGGTATATGATTAAAGGTGATTTTCCTAAAAACTGAGAGCAAGATTAAAACTATTACTCACAAAACTAGGTTTTGATTCAGTGTACATAATCTATGTAAATAATATTTTATTCTAAATATTATTACTTTTAAACAAGTTATATTTGTCACACAATTCCATTTAGAGAATCATAGTGTGGGATATTGATTTTACTCATTTTAGAAAAAAAGAGCAAATTTTAGTTGTCTGTACGCGCTCACCGCATGATCAGAATAAACTGCAAGCCCGTGTAGTTTCAGCAGAGGATCTAGCATTAGGTCACATCAGCTGCAGTGCCGGGAAACAGGAGTGTTTGAAACTAACAGAAGGTGAACTACCGAAAGAGAAAATGGATTAAAGTTATGATTTTAAACTCATACACAGTGTAAGGGTTTTCCTCAGGTTTCTCTCTGTACTGATTTCTTTGACACTATGCGTTATGTATTTCAGAAGACCATGACACCTCGTCTAAGCATCCAGATACTGAGCTGTGTACAGGATCAGAGATGTGGATTACACGGATTGTGTGTCTGATCTCTGTCCTAATAAACCTCATCTGTATGTGTGTGATCTGCTACAGGTTCAAAGGTGCAGTTTTTTTTATCCAGATCATCTTTAATATTCACAGTTTTTAATAAGCTGTAAAATAACTATTTAAATACTATTCAAATTAGTTCAATTTATACATGAAGATGTTTTAAAGTCTCACAATTCAAAATCTCCTGCTAATTTAATTACAGACCACAAAATAAATTATTTGTTTTCTGCCTTATTAATATGGACAGAGTGGAAAAAAGAACCAGCGAGTAGAGTATTAAATAATGCATGTATAATTAACAGCAGTCCAGCAGCAACTCATGGCCTTCTTTACTACTCTAATGACTCACCAAATGCTCATACACATCGTTTGTAGGTCATCTATTAATTAAATTTAATTCAGTAAAAATAGTCTGAAATGTTATTATTAGCCAACAATCTGTGGTTAAATTTTGTATGTAGTGTAATTTTTAATTCAAATTCATTTCTTTCAGGAAGGTCATCATCATCATCATCATCATCATCATCATCATACTGTTGCAGTAACATAAAAGGTTCCACTGAAAAGATGGATAAGGTACCATTTTATTTTAACTAGATTAGTTTACCTTTTGGTTTTATTTGTTGTTCAAAACGATCAATTTGTTTCAAAGTAATATAAAAACTTAAAGTGAAAAGTGACGGTTCAACAGATTGCCCTCAGATTTATGGTCACTATTAATTTTACAGATAATTTTCAGGTCATTTATGTCAAATTAAATCTATCCAACTGATATAATCAGATATCAATTTGATACAAATTTAGATGCATTGTTTTAAGAAACAGGTTAAAAGTTATGAATGTTAAGTTAAAATCTCATTAGAATATGTAAGTCAGTGTTAGACATGTGACAGGTGAAGTGTTACTGCATACATGTACAGCACGTGTCATTTAGTACGATCTGTATGCTACATCAATTTACCGGTGGAAAGAAATGGATGTGTACAATTGAGAAATGTTTCATGGAATATGAAGTTACTTAGATATAGACTTGGATTTAGCATGCTAATGCATTTAAATGTTAATTTGAATATTAATGCAAATGATTTTGTAATGCCAATATACAGAGAGAGAGAGAGAGAGAGAGAGAGAGAGAGAGAGAGAGAGAGAGTAATAGTAATAGTAAAGCATCACATATATAGATATTTAGCAATAAATATTAATGATGTTGTTGCTCCTTGATGTTTTATGATGGCTCTCCATCTCTCTCAGCAGGAAGAAAATGTTCATTATGCCAGCATCCAACACAAAAGAAAGCACAGAGCAGCTTCTAAGAAAAAGACATCATCAGATTTGGACTGTGTGACGTACGCAACAGTTAACTTACAGGCTAGGAGACACTGACCAGCACAAGGTTTTCAAATGTATTACATCATCATAAAAACTATTGTTCTGCTGTTTATTTGTTTTGTATAAAGAACTTAACAATAACTACTGTAAAATAAATACTTATTCTATTTTGAATTACTGCATAAATGTTACTAGGATCAGCTGGTGATTTAGATGAATAAATACGCAAGTTTAATGTTGCATAAGAAAATAGTCTGCCTTTGTTACAAATGGGAAAACCTCTAGAATACTCCAAATGTAAATTAATAATCATGTACTGCCCAGCTTGATGCTAATGTTAAGTGCCTGATGTTAATATATATGTAAAAATGTATAAATAAACAGCAGTGATATAAAAATAACACATTAAGTATTTATACACGAGCCCAAATCAGTCCAGAGAAAAAAGACAAAACTAAAAGTATTTGAGACACATACTGATAAACATTAGGCAGCTGACATTAGCTAGGAAAAAAGGTTCTTCAAGGTTCTCGGAAGCCGTTTTGATATGATAAATACATTCATTATATGGTCTAAAGTTTGTGGACATCTGACCATCACACCCATATGTGCCTCTTCTCCAAACTCTTACCAGAAAAACTGAAGCACACAGATTTATAAAATGTGTCTGTGTGATGTAGCTTTAAGAGACTCAAACCCTGTTCCATCATGACAATGTCACTGTGAACAAAACAGATCCATGAAGACATGGTGTGGAGATGAAGGTTGGCGTGGAGAACTGGGGTTTACTACACAGAGCCCTGACTCTGACTCAACCCCATAAACATAATAAGGATGAACTGGAACTGGAGTCTCCTCCACATCCCAACATCAGTGTCTGATCTCACTAATGATCTTGTAGCTAAATGAATACCCACAAATCCCTACAGCCACAATCCAACATCTGGTGGAAAACCTTCCAAGAGAGAAGAGTGGAGCTGATCATAACATCATGACAGCAAAGGGGAATAAATGTGCACATACTTTTGGCTATATAGAATACTCTGTTACTGTATATATCACCAGAGAAACAACTAAAGGACCTTTAAGTGTTCTAAATTTACTAAAAGTGCTTGGGTTCTGTCTACATCTGCATGGTTTAATGAACAAGGGCCAGGATTTTGTCTGTGGCCATAGATGTGTTAAACACATTTGTTTTATGCACACTTTTATAAATAAGAGCCTAAAACTGACATAGACATTAATGTTTGAACACAGAAAAATAAAGTGGTCTAAACCCCTTCTATGATGTTCTGTACTAAATCATTGTACCAGAACTTTTTTTTAACCCCATGTGTGGGTTATTTCATGAGCATGATTTGCGGTTATCTAATCTACATGACAGAAGTGTTATGTAATTTTCTTGTTATTTTCGACAACTCTGTGGTCAAAGGCTTCACACAATCGGAAAGATACTCTTTCCATTACGCTTCCTGTTATCTGTTCACAGACGGCATGTTTTAATAGGTTTTATTTTAGATTGCATGTGCAAAAGTTTTTATCTTTCAGCTTGTTTAGATGATGCCAATATTAAATACAATGACAGCAAACAGATAGAAATGAGAGGGAAGAAGAACGGACGCTGCACACTCCCTTGCTCTCATCACTACATCTGAAACATAAAACCACAGTGTATCATGTATGCAGAACAGGAAAAGAGTGAAACTGCACAGGTTGTGGGTAGAAACTGCCATTTCTCGATAAACCCAAAGCGTAAAGCCTGGATCTGAGAAAGAAAAAAAAACTTGAAGCACAGGACACTGAGCTATTGTGGTCACCAAACTTTCCACTTAAACATACAATGCTGCTCATCACATTAGATTCCACTTCTGATTGTGTATCTATCTGTAGTGCACCTACTGTATCTGTAGTGTACCTATCTGTAGTGTATCTATCTGTAGTGTACCTACTGTATCTGTAGTGTATCTATCTGTAGTGTACCTATCTGTAGTGTACCTACTGTATCTGTAGTGTACCTATCTGTAGTGTACCTATCTGTAGTGTACCTACTGTATCTGTAGTGTACCTATCTGTAGTGTATCTATCTGTAGTGTACCTACTGTATCTGTAGTGTACCTATCTGTAGTGTACCTATCTGTAGTGTACCTACTGTATCTGTAGTGTACCTATCTGTAGTGTACCTATCTGTAGTGTACCTACTGTATCTGTAGTGTACCTATCTGTAGTGTATCTATCTGTAGTGTACCTACTGTATCTGTAGTGTACCTATCTGTAGTGTACCTATCTGTAGTGTACCTACTGTATCTGTAGTGTACCTATCTGTAGTGTACCTACTGTATCTGTAGTGTACCTATCTGTAGTGTACCTATCTGTAGTGTACCTACTGTATCTGTAGTGTATCTATCTGTAGTGTATCTATCTGTAGTGTACCTATCTGTAGTGTACCTACTGTATCTGTAGTGTACCTACTCTATCTGTAGTGTATCTATCTGTAGTGTACCTATCTGTAGTGTACCTATCAGTAGTGTACCTATCTGTAGTGTACCTATCTGTAGTGAACCTACTGTATCTGTAGTGTACCTATCTGTAGTGAACCTACTGTATCTGTAGTGTATCTATCTGTAGTGTACCTATCTGTAGTGTACCTACTGTAGTGTATCTATCTGTAGTGTACCTATCTGTAGTGTACCTACTGTAGTGTATCTATCTGTAGTGTACCTATCTGTAGTGTACCTACTGTATCTGTAGTGTACCTATCTGTAGTGTACCTATCTGTAGTAGTATCTATCTGTAGTGTGCCAACTGTATCTGTAGTGTACCTACTGTATCTGTAGTAGTATCTATCTGTAGTGTACCTATCTGTAGTAGTATCTATCTGTAGTGTACCTATCTGTAGTAGTATCTATCTGTAATGTACCTATCTGTAGTGTACCTACTGTATCTGTAGTGTACCTATCTGTAGTGTACTTACTGTATCTGTAGTGTACCTATCTGTAGGGTACCTATCTGTAGTGTACCTACTGTATCTGTAGTGTACCTATCTGTAGTGTACCTACTGTATCTGTAGTGTACCTATCTGTAGTGTACTTACTGTATCTGTAGTGTACCTATCTGTAGTGTACCTATCTGTAGTGTACCTACTGTATCTGTAGTGTACCTATCTGTAGGGTACCTATCTGTACCTGTAGTGTTGCTTGGAAGGCATTGCTGGTCTAATCCTAAGTTCTCCCAGGTGGCTAATCAAGAGTAGTTTCAGTCACCCTTAAAGTGTGGATTGTGGGGAGGGTTTAATAATCAGAATCAGCTTTAGAATCAGAATCAGCTTTATTGCCAGGCATGTTTACACATGTGAGGAATTTGTTTTAGTGACATAATCTCCAGAGTGTAACAGGATGTCATATGCAGTATAGAAGAGATTGTATGTACACATTTACAGGTGTGAAATGTGCAGTTTAAATAAACATATGAAATATACATATAATAAGATATATTAGATTAGATTAGATTAGATTAGATTCAACTTTATTGTAATAACACATGTACAAGTACAAGTTTGGCATCTAACCAGAAGTCCAATAACCAGCAAGTGCAAGATGTCCAGTATATACAGTATGAACAGGACAATATACGGGTGATCATGCTATGAACAAGATATACAGGTCATAGACATAATATACAGGGTGTTACAGTATATATTACATACTGATACTTTTGTTTATGCTGTCCTCAGAAGCATCTTCTCAACACATCGATTTCGACAGCATCTCAAGTTTACTAGTCTTTATCTCTTTTTGTCCAATTAAGTGTTACCAGATATGTAATCAAACATCTGCCTCAAACCTATCTCTGATGTCACCGTCTCACAAACTCAGGAACTCTAATGAAATAACGAGAGGCCATACTACCAGTAACCTCATGTACCTTCATCTGTTGTCTCAGTCTATAACAGTGGTATTGCGGTGGTAGGAGGGCTCTGGAACTGTCAGGCTGCTGTATCTCAGTTTTAGCCTCCCATAATTATCTTGACTTTCTGGCCCTAACTGAGACCTGGATATCTCCACACAGCTCGGCTACCCTAACTGCTCTATTCTTTTGCTACTGACAGCTACCCAAAGGCACTTTTCTAAATTCCCTCAATTAATGGAACTTCTCTGCCTTCTCTTCTAAACGCAGGAAAATTTATTGTGTTGTTCCTTGACAATTGGATGTGTTACGCAGCAACCGGACAAAATGAAGCAAAGAAAAATGGAAAAAATTGCAATAACAGTTTTTGGCTTTTAATGCACTCTCTTGTTCATCTTAAGTGATTTCTGCCTCCCTGATTGCTGAAGACTCTGGTACCTTTTATAATGGGAAGATTTAAAAAATCTGCCAGATCTTCATTTCTAACCCAAATTCGACACTGGGTACAAGGAAAACCAAGACTCTTCTCTGTTCTAGCACTTACGTGGTGGATTGAAATTCCCCTAGATGTCTAAGCAGCTGAGTCACTACAGTCTTTAAATAACTTCTAAAGACCTACCACTTCCTGTACGTAATTAGCACTTATAAATATTTTACTGACTGTGCTTTTTGTAATATAGTATGGGGAACAACTGTTGGGGAATAACTGAGTTGTTAGACTGACAGTACTCTTAGTCTGAGACCTATTGAACTACCATCAGGATGAATTTATTGATAGTTTATTGGTACACTAAGTCTCTCAGGATAAGGAGTGTCTGCAAAATGCTAGAAATTTAAATGAAAGTGGATAAAGGATAAATAAAAGTTTTATTAAAACGTAAATAAACACACAGGTTGACACAAAGAGATTTAAATGGCATTATTAAAGAGACATTTCAGAAACAGTGACTCATTGTAATTGTAATTTGTGTCTGTACATAAATAGTCAGGGTGTTTCTCAGCTCATGAGGTGATGCACTGACTTGGTGGGATATTGCACCATGGGGAACACAAAAGACCTGCCAGTGGACCTGTGTAATAAGGTAGCAGAACTTTATAAAGCAGGAAAATATAAAAAGCTCTCAACACTTGAAAATGCCAGTCAGTGCTTTAAACTAGGGATGTACCGATCCGATATTTTGGATCGGTATCGGCGCCGATCCAAGCATTTTGAGTGGATCGGGTATCGGTGGTGCGAGACCGATCCAAATCCGATACCCGTGGTCAAGGGCGTCGGAACCATTAGAACTGGATGGGACAGGACCCACCCACTTTTTAAGACCAATAATATTGGACCCACCCACTTTTACCGTCTCTATTCAGTGCATATGTCTTTTTTATTACTATTATTTTTATTATTTAGCGCCGCCAGTCGAATCCATTCTGCTTGAGGAATGCCCTAATAAATTAAACACCATTCTGCGTTTTACCTACAACATTGACCACGCTGCTGCTTCCAGAAATCCATGGGCGTCGGAACCATTATGTGTGTGTGTGTGTGTGTGTGTGTGTGTGTGTGTGTGTGTGTGTGTGTGTGTGTGTGTGTGTGTGTGTGTGTGACAGGACACGCCCACTTTTTTATTTACTTCCGACGCCCGTGGTGGTTGATTAATGAACAGCAAACATCATAGACTATTGCTTAAACTTATAAGAAAAATACACTTATATATTAAATTTCATTAATGTAAATAAATATAATGCATTTTATAGGAAATATGTTGCACAACCGCCTGCGACAGACAGACAAGTTTATCAGGCGTCCTTTAAATTTACCTCAGCGTGTTAAACAAGTCGCTCATTTGGGTGTGAGGTTTACTGTTTAATACATTTTGCATTGTGTTTCAAGAGTTCTAATATAAGATTCACTTTAAAATATTGCCTTTTCTTCAGAAAATAAATTAATTTAATAATTGCAGTATATATGGTTTAGATTGTTATACCACTATCTGTTAAAAGTTCTGTTTGCTGCTGCATTAATACTTTATTAACGTTGCTTTTTTAAGGTTTCATTTTTCATCCAGTAATAATGGGCATTTCTGTATTTCTTTGCCAGAAACAAATAAATCTTAATAACTAAGCGAGTTGTAAACATTCTTTAGTTTTAAAAGTAGAAAAGAACACAGATATCGGATCGATACTGGTCGATACCGGCAAACGCTGGTATCGGAATCGGATCGGAAGAGAAAAAGTGGTATCGATACATCCCTAGATGTTCTGTTGATACTAAGCCACGGTCATGTTGACCAAGAATGATTTCACACATTACTGTCAGAAGAATTGTTCAGGACACAAAGAAAAACCCACAAACAACTTGGAGGAGATACGGGCTGCTCTGGATAAAGTGGTGTTGTTGTTCAAGGAGCACAATAAGAAGGGACCTGAATACAAATGACCTGGATGGTCGGGTTGTAATGAGAAAGTCGTTACTGCTCAAAAGCCACAAAAAGAGCCTTCTTCAGTACTCCAGACAGAACCTAGACAAGACTCACAGCTTCTGGAGCAGAGCCATGTGTAGTGATGAGACCAAAACTGAACTTTATAGTCACGACCATAAACACTATGTTTGTAGATGAGTCAACAAGGTCTACGGTGAAAAAGTACAACATTCCAACTGTAAAGCATGGTGGTGGATCTCTGGACGTTTTGAGGCTGTGTGAGCTCCAGTGGCACAGGGAAATTAGATGGTGGGAATAGTAGAGCAGTGCTGGTAGCTCTGAGGGAGTGAGGTGCAGTGTGAGGAGTGATGAGTTTTAAACAGGGATTATTTCTTTATTCTCTTTTATCTTTACGTTGGTGATTGTTCCAATCTGTTAACTTGCATATTAACTTGAATCCTATAAGAAATAAAATATATTTGTTTTGCGCTTTCTCACTCATGTTTTCTTTAATAAATGGTTCACATCTTGCAAATTCTTCAAAGGTATTGAGCACAATCCGCTCAATTATCCGCTGTAGCCTACATAATGTATCCACACGGACCGCCTTTATATCCTTCGTTATAAAAAGTACCATGTAATCGTCTCATCACTCCAAAGATCAGATATATAGTGACATAGATAAATCAGATATCTAATAATACACACCTCACTCTTCATTCATTCAGGAACATCATACAAATGGTGCTGAGTATCAGTTCTGGTGATGATGTCATATAGTCTAACAGTCATAATCACACCATGTGACGAGTTCCAGTCTGTTCTAAAGAAACAGAAGTCAGAAGTTCCTCGAAATGAGCATTAAATGAAACTGATTACACATGAGTGCTGAATGAGAAAATTTAAACAGTGGATGATAAAACAATTACAATGAAAAGCATATGATCATATACAAAAAACCTGGTCATCTGGGTCATTTGAATTCGTTCATTTACCACCGCTTATCCGAACTTCTTGGGTCATGTGGAGCCTGTGCCTGTCTCAGGTGTCATCGGGCATCGAGGCAGGATACACCCTGGACGGAGTGCCA
>NC_062527.1:22623168-22630668 GCF_022655615.1 Tachysurus fulvidraco | reverse complement strand
CTGAGGTTTTACACTCTGATATAAAGCACACACTTTTCTATCAGAGGTTTTCTGTTGAAACTGGAGTTTAAAACTGAATAGAACAGTAGAAGTGTGAAAGGGCGTATCCAAG
The DNA here is from genome assembly GCF_022655615.1 of Tachysurus fulvidraco. Taxonomy (NCBI): domain Eukaryota; kingdom Metazoa; phylum Chordata; class Actinopteri; order Siluriformes; family Bagridae; genus Tachysurus; species Tachysurus fulvidraco. The sequence continues at coordinate 22,630,556 of NC_062527.1, read as the reverse complement.
AGATACAGAGTTCCAGACAGATGTGTGACCGCTGTGACATTTGCTGGTTTCTGATTGGTCGGTACCGTGTACATCATATGGACTTATCGGATGACTAAATCTAATGTTTGAGTGTAACCATGGATCCCTGTTTGTTCGCAGTCTCTCGTCATCCCTGAGAAGTTCCAGCACATCCTGCGTGTTCTCAACACGAACATTGACGGTAGGAGGAAGATCGCCTTCGCCATCACCGCCATCAAGGTGAGCAGTGATGCTCGTTTCTCTTTAGATGTTGTTTAAGCGAGACCTGGATGATGCTGAGTAGTGTTTGTGCGTGTAGGGGGTCGGTAGACGATATGCCCACGTCGTCCTGAGGAAGGCCGACATCGACCTCAGCAAGAGAGCCGGAGAACTCACTGAAGATGAGGTACGACGTCACTTCTTTCTCTTCTAGGTGTGAGGTTGCGTCACAATACGGTGCTGTTAAAAGGTTAACACTTTTCTCCGCAGGTCGAGAGGGTGGTGACCATCATGCAGAATCCTCGCCAGTACAAAATTCCAGACTGGTTCCTCAACAGGCAGAAGGACGTTAAGGATGGCAAATACAGCCAGGTATGAGACGTGTCCCGCACCACCGGGGTTAATCTCTCTATATTGAATGTGATGTAATGCCATGATATGTGAACACACACCTGGCGCAGTCGGCAGCCATTTATGCTGCGGTGCCCAGGGAGCAGTTGGGGGGTTCAGAACCATCAAGATCCTGTCACATCAGTATGAAGACCTCATGACTCGGATATACAAGTGAGGTCTTCACACTGAAGTGATGGGATCTTGATGGTTCTTGCTCAAGGGCACTCAGTCATGGTATTGCCGGCCCGAGACTCGAACCTACAACCTTGGTTAGGAGTCAGACTCTCTAACCATTAGGCCACGACTTCCCCCTTAAGTCTATTAGTGCTGTGTTTACACCTGCAGTGTTGATTCTGAATTAAATAAACTGTAGTCAGGTGACCGCACAGACATCACTCGATCTAGTGCTAGACATGTTTGTGCCGAGTCTGATTTAGGATCCGACGGAGCTGGAACTTTATTTTTCTGTCCGCTGTTTTCTGTCTGATCTCAGCAGGATCGAGTCGTGTGTAATTAAAAAAACTCAGCAGCTTTGTCCAAATGGTTTACTGTTCAATTCCAGTGCAAGAAGGATGAATTTGGAGTAGCGTCGTCTCCAGTGGAACATTAACTTTGTTTTTCCTGAGCGGAAGTATTGGCCGTTTCCTGGTCGATGCTGAATAATAAATCAGACGTTAGTGAATAAGACATTTGTAACACCTCTAACAGTGACAGCCAACCTGCACCAACCCGTGACGTGTGGCTGGCGATAAGCTAATTTTTGTTGAAACAGACCTGTCGATCAATTTTGAATCCACTCTGTAGCGCTTACTTTAGTGTAGAGTTACGCAACATTCGGGTCCAGTCGGGTTAAAAAAAATGCCGTCGGACTCGGGTCTAATTTTTTCAGATTTGTCTCAGGTCGGGTCTTTCTTATAAAAAATAACTAAATTATGCACGTCGGGTTCGGGTAAAGTGATTCGGGTCGGGTACATTTCCTTAGACCCGAGAAGACCTCTATTCCATACCCAAAGTTCATCTTGTGCTTCATAAGCAAAGCTGAATTGCACTTATTCTTGGAGTGTGCATTGTGAACACGACACACTATTTATACTATGTGAGTTGTTGCTCCATGAGACGTAGGTCTCGTTTTCCTCATCACTGGTTTAGACTAGGAACCATGTTACAAACAGCGTGAAGGGAAGAACTTTGGATAGGTATCAGTGTTTGTCTAAGTGACACCGTGTCATGCTGCAGCGGGGCTTTGTTAGTTTATCAAAAAAAAACAAAGTAATTAAAAAATAAGCGTTGGGATTATATTTAGCCGTGTAACAATCAGGACTCTGACGACGAGGTGTAAACATTCGGTTCTCTGCTTGTGATTTAAATGGAGGTCCGGATCTGACTTCAGATTTCTATTAAGGTTTAATTTGGTGGTGTGTTTCAGGTCCTTGCCAACGGTCTGGATAACAAGCTGAGAGAAGATCTGGAGAGACTGAAGAAGATCAGGGCTCACCGTGGTCTCAGGCACTTCTGGGGGTGAGGATCAGTTTGATCAGTGGTGTTTAATGTAATGTAGGATGTGTTGATGCTGGTGTTCTGTACTGATCGTCTCTTTCTCCTCCAGTCTGCGTGTGCGTGGTCAGCACACCAAGACCACCGGCCGTCGCGGTCGTACCGTCGGTGTGTCCAAGAAGAAGTAAACGCTCTCCCTGCTCTCCGGTGTCAATAAAGCCACAGTTCATAAACTCCTTGATCTCTGCCTCTGTTTGTTGGTCTTCTGTGTTTGATTTATTACCTGGTTATTGTGATTCTTTCAGCTCAAATGTCATTGTGAGGTGAAAGTCTTAAACCTGCTCTATAGTTCCACACTGGACAATCTGAGCCTCCAGATTTCAGACTGCTTTGTGTTTTGCACCTCTTTTTTTCCCCCACTAATGACCCTGTAAGGTCACTCTTCCTTTATAAGGACCCTATAATCACCTCTACTAGAGAAATGTGCTTAAATCTTTATTACAGCTGTCTGGTGTTTAGTTTTAGACAGAAATGTCAATCATAAATCAAATTTTATTTGTCCCACACATACAGGGTATGTACGGCATGCAGTGAAATGCTTTTTTGCATCTGTCCGGTATAAAAGAATAAAAAGGAATGCAATTGGATAAAAAAATAAATAAAAACTAAAAGGAGATACATAAAGTATAAACTGTATAAAAAAAAAAACTAGAAAATATGTGAAAAATAATGTATAAACATAAATGTGTATGGGTTTAGTGATGGTCCTTAAAGTGTCCATGTGCAGTATGGTGTGTGTGTGTGTGTATAGTGTATAATGTGGCGCTGTGCAAGTCCAGAGTTAAAGTGACCGTGTATAAAAACAGTGAAGATGGAGGGAGCGGTCCAGTACTAGATCCTGGGTGTTTCCTAATTTAGACTCCGAATGGCCTGCGGGAAGAAACTTCTCATTCTCTTTGTGCTTGCTTTCAAACATAAAGCACTTGTATATCTGAGTCATGAGGTCTGCTGGTGAAACAGATGAACGATGTACGAGATTAATGAAGTTGAAAAGCAGCAGCTTTTTTCTCTGCTGTTAAAGCTTCATCTTTATCAGTGGATAGATTTGGTGCAGTTTGTTGATGCACACGTTCATGTTCATACTGAAGTGATGGGATCTTGGTGGTTCTTTTGAGATGCATTAGATCTCGTTCACACTTGTACATGGTGCTGTTTGCTTGTGATCAGATCCCTCAGTGTTTTAATGTCAGGTGGAAGTTTAAAAGCTTCATGTTACTACAATAATGACCTCTGGTGGTCACCGAAAGCACTGCATCTTACAGGAATAACAGGATGTGTTGACCCAGTGCTACTGACTGATTCATAGCTTTTACTCTAGTGCAGAATTATTCTGTGTTTAAAATATAAAACACAACTCATGGCTCAGATGCCCTGGACCGGACAGTATTGTGTCCAAATCTAGAACTGGTGTGTTTCCCATCTCATTGCAAGTATAAGTACAAGTAAAAAAATGACCACATGAATAAATAATCCTGTTTCATTCCTTAAACACTGACAGAACCTTATGTACAGCAAGTGTAAAGAAATCACATGGTGAACTCTCACATTTTGTGTATTAAACTGTATCTTCATTAATCTGCTCTTCCAACTAAACACTGATGAATACTTTCGCCTCAGGAGCTATGAACTCTATACGATTACGGTGTATTAGACGCAGCCACTGAAGGTCACTGTGTCACACGGACATCATCATCATCATCACACTCATTTGGTTCTTCATCAAATTGTTACCAAAACATTTCTCAAATTGTTACTAAAGATACTCGAATCCTGTTCGGGCACGACAAGGTCCCTGTGCACAAAGCACAGAGCTCCATGAAGACGTGGTGTGGAGGTGAAGGTTGGACTGGACCAGGGGTCGGTGACCCGCGGCTCCGGAGCCGCAAGTGGCCCTTTCATCCCTCTGCTGCGGCTCCCTGTAGATTTGGAAATTAAATATTTAATTTAAATTAATTTTTTTAAATGAAATTCTAAATTCTAAGATTGTGATGCTCTTGTAACATTAAAATAACCCGTGTTTAATTTGTTTGTTGCTCAAAATACGCGTCATAACTGCTGACTTGTGAAATCCGACACAGAAGCATGCGCTTTGGTTTGCTGCAGCCGGTGAGTTAAAATGTTGATGTCATGAATACGAAGAGGACTCAATTAGACATTTTATTTGAAAGTAACCTTCAACCCAGCGTCTTTTTTGTTAAGGTTAGTACAAACTGTTCAAAATATTTTTGTTTGCCTGCAGAATAAAATGTCGTTTACTTGGTAGCAGTTAATTGATTTCATAAATGCAACACACTACAGTTTTTTCTATACTTTCCATAAAGGTAAAAAACGATATATGCAGTGTTATCTTCATTTTAGATGTCAAATGGGTTTTGTGGCTCCCTGTGTTTTTTTTTCTGTGGGAAACGGGTCCAAATGGCTCTCTGAGTGTTTAAGGTTGCCGACCCCTGGTGTAGAAGAACTCCTGTGTCGTCAAGGGAGGTGTGAGTTAAAGCACTAAGCCACCAGAAGTTTACACAATATCTTACTGCTGTGTGTGTGTGTGTGTGTGTGTGTGTGTGTGTGTGTGTGTGTGTGTGTGTGTGTGTGTGTGTGTGTGTGTGTGTGTGTGTGTGTGTGTGTGTGTGGAGGTTAAGAGGAAAGGGAGAAACTTTATAGTGTCTGATGTTTAAAACACAACACACCGTCTCACACTTTACAACTTTATTCCTGTGATCTTCATTATTATTATTATTATTATTATTATTATTATTATTATTATTATTATTATTATTATTATTATTATTATTATTATTATTATTGTTGTTGTTGTTGTTGTTGTTGTTATTATTACTATGATTTATTATTAATATTATTATTATTACAATTACAATTACAATTATTATTATTATTATTATTATTATTATTATTATTATTATTATTATTATTATTATTATTATACGTCATTGTCAGGTCCATTCAGCAGTGAGGTATAAAAGTCAAACACACTTCACCTACAGGGAAATATGAAGATCTGTAAAAGTAGCAAGAAACAAATGAATGAAGTTATTAAATAATGAATAAACAAAATTCACCTAGAGATTAATGAAATGTTTCATGTTTAATATAATCACAGATTTACAGGTTTGTGTACAAAAGAACAATTATTAATAAAAAAATAATAAAGTGATAAGTAAAAATAATAATAATGTTAAATGTATAATTAAAACTTATAGTGAAATATTACATGACCTGCTCGTGCATAGTGTCCATCCTGTGGGGGTTGAGACACGTGTGTCAGTGTGTAGTGAGTGCAGAGGGATTAACGTGTGTGTGTGTGTGTGTGTGTGTGTGTGTGTGTGTGTGTGTGTGTGTGTGTGTGTGTGTGTGTGTGTGTGTGTGTGGGGCAGTGATTAGTGTGGTCAGTGAGTCTGTTGTGTGTTCAGCTAAACCATTAGCATATTAATGCTCCCTCTCTCTCTCTTTCTCTCTCTCTCTCTCCCTCCCTCTCTCTTTTAACATTTATCACCAGTTTAGTTCAACTTTAAATGTCCGTCCCATTTCTGTGTCTCTCCCTTTCTTTCTCTCCCTTCCTCCCTTTCGGAACCCAGACTTCATCCTTTTCATTCGTTGTTCTTTCCCTTATTCTTTGGTTTTGTGTGACCCCCTCGCCTCAGCAAACACAAAACACACACACACACACACACACACACACACACACACACACACACACACACACACACACACACACACACACACAAACACACAGAAAGGGTGAACATTCTGAAAGCAAGAAATGCAAACCACAGTCTCTCGTCTCTCCTCTCTCTCTCTCTCTCTCTCTCTCTCTCTCTCTCTCTCTCTCTCTCTCTCTCTCTCTCTCTCTCTCTCTCTCTCTCTCTCTCTCTGAGGTGAATGAGTGCAGAGTCAGAGTCGGAGTTGGGGCCGGTCAGAGGCGTGATGTCCATCCACAACTCCTGATTTTACTTTGGGACAAGAATTGCGTTTGGACAATCAGCTCCGGACCAGCAGGAACACCCACGTGAGGAGACAAGGAGAGGAGGAGAAGAAGAGAGGAGGAGAAGAGGAGAGGAGGAGAAGAAGAGAGGAGGAGAGGAGGAGAAGAAGAGAGCAGAATGGAGTGAAAGAGGAGAGACATGGGATGAGAGAAGGACAGAAGAAAAGATGAGTAACAGGAAAGAAGTAAATAAGTGGGTTCTAATTAAAATGAGACATGACGAGGAGAAGGAGAGATTAGGAGAGAGGAAGATCGAAGGAGAAAAGAAGAATGAACAAAAAAAAAAGAATGAAAAAGAAATCAACAGGAAATGAAATTAACGACGAGGATCTGAATAAATGACTGTAAACATATTCGTTTTAACATGAAGCCAATTCTGTTTTTTTATTTTAAACTTGATCAGATTCTTTTACAAGAACTAAAAGTTATAGATTCATTTTGTAAACAATTTTTACTTTTATTTTTTCTTAATAAAATAAGAAGTGGATAATTTTTATCCAATAAAAATGATAAAGCTCCATGAAATGAATATTTAATTTCCTGACGCTGAACTAAACTAAACACTGATCTGAGATCTGTTCACTGAACACTGACACGTCTGAGACCTTTAACATCTGATCATCAGAGTCACTGCGGAGAGCTGAAGGAGGAACATGTGAAGAGCTCAAACATCTCATTACTACATCATCTCTCTCTCTCTCTCTCTCTCTCTCTCTCTCTCTCTCTCTCTCTCTCTCTCTCTCTCACACACACACACACACACACACACCTGAGAGACTCTTCTGCCACACACACACTCAGATTTTGAGGCTATCTGGTCTTCATAAAGTGATGAACACACACACACACACACACACACACACACACACACACACACACACACACACACACACACACACACAACAGGCAACATTCCTTTTCTCCCTCTCTTTTTCAGAAAAGCAGGAGAATCTAATCCACTGAATGAAGATGAAAGGACTGTTTAGAGGAAAATAAAAAGGAGAGACGAGAGAAGAGATATGAGTGGAGAGTAGAGAGCTCAGGTTATAGAGACACAACCAAAAACACAAAACACTAAAACTAAAATTCATTTGAAACAAACTAAAGAACACGAGGAGGAAAGGAGGAAAGGAGGAAAGGAGGAGCGCTGATGTAGATAACAGCTCCTGGGACCTGGGACATAAACACACACCTGGATTCTACTGATGTTACTCTGTAAAGCTCC